>NW_027196089.1:0-109987 GCF_038502225.1 Cherax quadricarinatus | reverse complement strand
CAGCCCGGCTGATCAGGTACTGACTGTATGTGCCTGTCTAGAGCCTTCCTGAAGACTGCCACAAGTCTGTTGGTAATCCATTTTATGTATGCTGGGAGGCGGTTGAACAGTCCTGGGCCCTTGACACTTATTGTGTTGTCTCTCAGTGTACTCCTGCCGAGTTTTTTGATTTCGTAGGGATTGATTTTCGTGTGCAAGTATATTATCATGTATCTTTCTCGCCTACATTCCAAGGAATACAAATGAAAGACCTTAAACAGCAGGCAGTAATTTAGGTGCTTTATTGTACTTTTGCTGGCCGAGAAAGTTCTCTGTATATTCTTCAAGTCAGCAGTTTCGCTGCCTTGATGTTGGCAGTTAGTGTACAGCAGTATTCCAGTCTAGAGAGAACAAACGATTTAAAGAGAATCACCATGGGCTTGGCATCCCTAATTTTGAAGGTTCTTATTATCCATCCTATCATTTTTCTAGTAGATGAGATGGATACATTGTTGTGATCTTTGAAGGTGAGATCTTCTGACATTATCACTTCCAGGTCCTTCACACTACGTAGTTTTTCGCTCTATTGTTTGGATAGAATTTGCTTAATACCCTGATAAAGGTTTAATTTCCATATCAGAGTAGTTGAAATTTCTCTTCATTGAACTTCATATTGTTTTCTGCGGCCCATTTAAAGATTTGGTTGATGTCCGCTTGGAGTCTTACATTGTCTTCGATGGACGACACTGTCATGGCAATTCAGGTGTCATCCGCAACTAAAGACAAGGAGCTATAACTCACATATTTGTCTATGTCAAATATGAGGATGAGGAACAGGATAGGAGCGAGTACTGTGCCTTTTGGAACAGAGCTTTTCACTGTAGTTGCCTTAGATTTTACTCTGTTTATTATCAGTCTTTGTGTAGGAGAGAGGGAGATTATTCCCCAATAAAAGTAGGACTTAGACGGGAATGCATGATGACAACAAGGTTCTTAAATATATTTTTAGATACAGTTGTAAGAGTAGTAAATTCTCGGGTGTTGGCAAGTGGTGTGGGATTAAGAGACAAATATCTACCACAAAGTGGGAGTTATCTCAGTTGGTTTTTGCTGATGACACTGTACCTTTTGGAGAATCTGAAGGGAAGTTAGAGAGGGTATGTAAAAGAAGAAATTAAAAGTGAACACAGGAGAGAGCGAGGTTATGAGGATATACCTTTGATATACCTTTGAAGAGTTTTGAGAGTTTTTCTACTATCTGAGCCCGGCCATGGGCCACGCTCGTCTGGTGCTTGCCTGGTCAACCAGGCTGTTCCTGCTGGAGGCCCGCTGCCCCACATATCCATCAGAGCCTGGTTGATCTGGCACCTGGTGAAGATACTTGTGCAGTTTCCTCTTGAAGGCTTCTACACTTGTTCCAGCAGTGTTTCTGATATCTTTTCGTAAGATGTTGAATAGTCTTGAACCCCGGATGTTGATACAGTGTTCCCTTATTGTCCCCACCGCACCCATGCTCTTCACTGGGTATATTTTACTCTTCCATATCTCTCACTCCAGTATGTTGTTATGGCAGTGTGCAGAATCAGGAACAGACCGTCGAGTACTTTCCAGGTATATATTATCACGTTTCTCTCTCTCTCCTCCGCTCCAGTGAGTACATGTTCAAGACTTGAAGACGTTCTCAGTAGTTAGATGCTTTACAGGCTCAATATGAGCCGTAAACGATCTCTATATTTGTTCCAGCTCTGATATTTCTTCTGCTTTGAACGGGGCCGTCAGCTCTGAGCAATATTTTAAGTGAGGGAGAACTAGTGACTTGAAGAGTGTCACCATCGGTATTATTTCTTTTGTTTTGAAAGTTCTCAATACCAACCCCGTCATCTTCCTGGCTGTTGTGAGCTTTGTCTTGTTATGGTCTTTACAAGAAAGGTCCGCTGACATAATTATTCCCAGGTCTTTTACGTGTTCCTTATGTTCTATTTGGTGACTCTCTTCAGTTTTGTATATAGTGTTCCTTTTCAGTTCTTCATTCCTTCCGTACCTTAGCTAATGAAAGAAAAGATATAAGATTGGAGGGAGGGAGTAGAGCTTAGAAATTAGTAGGAGGTGCGGGGTTGCTAAAAGTATTATTCAGACGGCTGAGGAGGTGTTATTGATGT
Source organism: Cherax quadricarinatus (assembly GCF_038502225.1). NCBI lineage: Eukaryota > Metazoa > Arthropoda > Malacostraca > Decapoda > Parastacidae > Cherax > Cherax quadricarinatus. Next base: position 107,849 of record NW_027196089.1, on the reverse strand, counting down.
GGTTAGGACATTTAGAGACGTTGGAATGTAATACAATAACTTGGAGGGCGTATAAATCTATAAAGGAAGGAAGGCGGGGTATGAATCGACCTAGGAAAGGTTGAGGTGGCGGAGGATAAATGTTTGTGTGGGCGAGGGTCTTGGACTTCCAGCAAGCATGCCAGAACGTGTTAGAAAGGACGGAGTGGAGGTAATTGGTTGTTATTAACTAACAACAAGGCACAATACCGTGACTGGAACAATACACAAATAACCCACACATAGGAAAGGGAAGTTTACGACGACGTTTAAGTCTGACTTGGACGATTTACAGATTCAATGGTCCAAGTCGGAACAAGTAAATGACCAAGTCAGACCGAAACGTAGTCGTAAACTTCCCTCTCCTGTTTGTGGGTTATTTGTGAAATGTTTTTATAACTTGACTTTCTGTTTAAGTGTGACCAAATATTTATGAAGGAATTCAGGGAAACCGGTTAGCAGGACCTGAATCCTGGAAGTGGAGGCATAGTGCAGGCAGGACCTGAGTCCTGGAGGTGGAGACATAGTGCTGGCAGGACCTGAGTCCTGGAAGTGGAGACATAGTGCTGGCAGGACCTGAGTCCTGGAGGTGGAGGTATAGTGCTGGCAGGACCTGAGCCCTGGAGGTTTAGGTATAGTGATGGCAGGACCTGAGCCCTGGAGGTGGAGGCATAATGCTGGCAGGACGTGAGTCCTGGAGATAGAGGTATAGTACTGGCAGGACCTGAGTCCTGGAGGTGGAGGCATAGTGCTGGCAGGACCTGAGTCCTGGAGGTGGAGACATAGTGCTGGCAGGACCTGAGCCCTGGAGGTGGACATAGTGCTGGCAGGACGTGAGTCTTGGAGGTGGAGGTATAGTACTGGCAAGACCTGAGTCCTGGAGGTGGAGGCATAGTGCTGGCAGGACCTGAGTCCTGGAGGTGGAGGCATAGTGCTGGCAGGACGTGAGTCCTGGAGGTAGAGGTATAGTACTGGCAGGACCTGAGTCCTGGAGGTGGAGGTATAGTGCTGGCAGGGTGTAAGTCCTGGAGGTGGAGGTATAGTGCTGGCAGGGTGTAAGTCCTGGAGGTGGAGGTATAGTACTGGCAGGACCTGAGACCTGGAGGAGGAGGTATAGTGCTGGCAGGGTGTAAGTCCTGAAGGTGGAGGTATAGTGCTGGCAGAGTGTAAGTCCTGGAGGTGGAGGTATAGTGCTGGCAGGGTGTAAGTCCTGGAGGTGGAGGTATAGTGCTGGCAGGGTGTAAGTCCTGGAGGTGGAGGTATAGTGCTGGCAGGATCTAAGTCCTGGAGGTGGAGGTATAGTGCTGGCAGGCCGTGAGTCTTGGAGTTGGAGGTATAGTACTGGCAGGACCTGAGTCCTGGAGGTGGAGGCATAGTGCTGGCAGGACCTGAATCCTGGAGGTGGAGGCATAGTGCTGGCAGGACGTGAGTCCTGGAGGAAGAGGTATAGTACTGGCAGGACCTGAGTCCTGGAGGTGGAGGCATAGTGCTGGTAGGACCTGAGTCATGGAGGTGGAGACACAGTGCTGGCAGGACCTGAGCCCAGGATGTGGAGGTACAGTGCTGGCAGGACCTGAGTCCTGGAAGTGGAGACATAGTGCTGGCAGGATCTAAGTCCTGGAGGTAGAGCTATAGTGCTGGCAGGACTTGAGTCCTGGAGGTGGAGGTATAGTGCTGGCAGGGCCTAAGTCCTGGAGGTGGAGGTATAGTGCTGGCAGGATCTAAGTCCTGGAGGTGGAGGTATAGTGCTGGCAGGATCTAAGTCCTGGAGGTGGAGGTATAGTGCTGGCAGGATCTAAGTCCTGGAGGTGGAGGTATAGTGCTGGCAGGATCTAAGTTCTGTAGGTGGAGGTATAGTGCTGGCAGGATCTAAGTCCTGGAGGTGGAGGTACAGTGCTGGCAGGACCTGAGTCCTGGAGGTGGAGGTATAGTGCTGGCAGGGTGCAAGTCCTGGAGGTGGAGGTATAGTGCTGGCAGGGTGTAAGTCCTGGAGGTGGAGGTATAGTGCTGGCAGGGTGTAAGTCCTGGAGGTGGAGGTATAGTGCTGGCAGGGTGTAAGTCCTGGAGGTGGAGGTATAGTGCTGGCAGGGTGTAAGTCCTGGAGGTGGAGGTATAGTGCTGGCAGGGTGTAAGTCCTGGAGGTGGAGGTATAGTGCTGGCAGGGTGTAAGTCCTGGAGGTGGAGGTATAGTGCTGGCAGGGTGTAAGTCCTGGAGGTGGAGGTATAGTGCTGGCAGGGTGTAAGTCCTGGAGGTGGAGGTATAGTGCTGGCAGGGTGTAAGTCCTGGAGATGGAGGTATAGTGCTGGCAGGGTGTAAGTCCTGGAGGTGGAGGTATAGTGCTGGCAGGGTGTAAGTCCTGGAGGTGGAGGTATAGTGCTGGCAGGGTGTAAGTCCTTGAGGTGGAGGTATAGTGCTGGCAGGGTGTAAGTCCTGGAGGTGGAGGTATAGTGCTGGCAGGGTGTAAGTCCTGGAGGTGGAGGTATAGTGCTGGCAGGGTGTAAGTCCTGGAGGTGGAGGTATAGTGCTGGCAGGGTGTAAGTCCTGGAGGTGGAGGTATAGTACTGGCAGGGTGTAAGTCCTGGAGGTGGAGGTATAGTGCTGGCAGGCTGTAAGTCCTGGAGGTGGAGGTATAGTGCTGGCAGGATCTAAGTCCTGGAGGTGGAGGTATAGTGCTGGCAGGGTGTAAGTCCTGGAGGTGGAGGTATAGTGCTGGCAGGGTGTAAGTCCTGGAGGTGGAGGTATAGTGCTGGCAGGGTGTAAGTCCTGGAGGTTTAGGTATAGTGCAGGAAGGGTATAAGTCCTGGAGGTGGAGGTATAGTGCTGGCAGGGTGTAAGTCCTGGAGGTGGAGGTATAGTGCTGGCAGGGTGTAAGTCCTGGAGGTGGAGGTATAGTGCTGGCAGGGTGTAAGTCCTGGAGGTGGAGGTATAGTGCTGGCAGGGTGTAAGTCCTGGAGGTGGAGGTATAGTGCTGGCAGGGTGTAAGTCCTGGAGGTGGAGGTATAGTACTGGCAGGGTGTAAGTCCTGGAGGTGGAGGTATAGTGCTGGCAGGGTGTAAGTCCTGGAGGTAGAGGTATAGTGCTGGCAGGGTGTAAGTCCTGGAGGTGGAGGTATAGTGCTGGCAGGGTGTAAGTCCTGGAGGTGGAGGTATAGTGCTGGAAGGGTGTAAGTCCTGGAGGTGGAGGTATAGTGCTGGCAGGGTGTAAGTCCTGGAGGTGGAGGTATAGTGCTGGCAGGGTGTAAGTCCTGGAGGTGGAGGTATAGTGCTGGCAGGGTGTAAGTCCTTGAGGTGGAGGTATAGTGCTGGCAGGGTGTAAGTCCTGGAGGTGGAGGTATAGTGCTGGCAGGGTGTAAGTCCTGGAGGTGGAGGTATAGTGCTGGCAGGGTGTAAGTCCTGGAGGTGGAGGTATAGTGCTGGCAGGGTGTAAGTCCTGGAGGTGGAGGTATAGTGCTGGCAGGGTGTAAGTCCTGGAGGTGGAGGTATAGTGCTGGCAGGGTGTAAGTCCTGGAGGTGGAGGTATAGTGCTGGCAGGGTGTAAGTCCTGGAGGTGGAGGTATAGTGCTGGCAGGGTGTAAGTAATGGAGGTGGAGGTATAGTGCTGGCAGGGTGTAAGTCCTGGAGGTGGAGGTATAGTGCTGGCAGGGTGTAAGTCCTGGAGGTGGAGGTATAGTGCTGGCAGGATCTAAGTCCTGGAGGTGGAGGTATAGTGTTGGCAGGATCTAAGTCCTGGAGGTGGAGGTATAGTGCTGGCAGGGTGTAAGTCCTGGAGGTGGAGGTATAGTGCTGGCAGGGTGTAAGTCCTGGAGGCGGAGGTATAGTGCTGGCAGGGTGTAAGTCCTGGAGTTGGAGGTATAGTGCTGGCAGGGTGTAAGTCCTGGAGGTGGAGGTATAGAGCTGGCAGGGTGTAAGTCCTGGAGGTGGAGGTATAGTGCTGGCAGGGTGTAAGTCCTGGAGGTGGAGGTATAGTGCTGGCAGGGTGTAAGTCCTGGAGGTGGAGGTATAGTGCTAGCAGGGTGTAAGTCCTGGAGGTGGAGGTATAGTGCTGGCAGGGTGTATGTCCTGGAGGTGGAGGTATAGTGCTGGCAGGGTGTAAGTCCTGGAGGTGGAGGTATAGTGCTGGCAGGGTGTAAGTCCTGGAGGTGGAGGTATAGTGCTGGCAGGGTGTAAGTCCTGGAGGTGGAGGTATAGTGCTGGCAGGGTGTAAGTCCTTGAGGTGGAGGTATAGTGCTGGCAGGGTGTAAGTCCTGGAGGTGGAGGTATAGTGCTGGCAGGGTGTAAGTCCTGGAGGTGGAGGTATAGTGCTGGCAGGGTGTATGTCCTGGAGGTGGAGGTATAGTGCTGGCAGGGTGTAAGTCCTGGAGGTGGAGGTATAGTGCTGGCAGGGTGTAAGTCCTGGAGGTGGAGGTATAGTGCTGGCAGGGTGTAAGTCCTGGAGGTGGAGGTATAGTGCTGGCAGGGTGTAAGTCCTGGAGGTGGAGGTATAGTGCTGGCAGGGTGTAAGTAATGGAGGTGGAGGTATAGTGCTGGCAGGGTGTAAGTCCTGGAGGTGGAGGTATAGTGCTGGCAGGGTGTAAGTCCTGGAGGTGGAGGTATAGTGCTGGCAGGATCTAAGTCCTGGAGGTGGAGGTATAGTGTTGGCAGGATCTAAGTCCTGGAGGTGGAGGTATAGTGCTGGCAGGGTGTAAGTCCTGGAGGTGGAGGTATAGTGCTGGCAGGGTGTAAGTCCTGGAGGTGGAGGTATAGTGCTGGCAGGGTGTAAGTCCTGGAGTTGGAGGTATAGTGCTGGCAGGGTGTAAGTCCTGGAGGTGGAGGTATAGTGTTGGCAGGGTGTAAATCCTGGAGGTGGAGGTATAGTGCTGGCAGGGTGTAAGTCCTGGAGGTGGAGGTATAGTGCTGGCAGGGTGTAAGTCCTGGAGGTGGAGGTATAGTGCTAGCAGGGTGTAAGTCCTGGAGGTGGAGGTATAGTGCTGGCAGGGTGTAAGTCCTGGAGGTGGAGGTATAGTGCTGGCAGGGTGTAAGTCCTGGAGGTGGAGGTATAGTGCTGGCAGGGTGTAAGTCCTGGAGGTGGAGACATAGTGCTGGCAGGACCTGAGCCCTGGAGGTGGACGTAGTGCTGGCAGGACGTGAGTCTTGGAGGTGGAGGTATAGTACTGGCAAGACCTGAGTCCTGGAGGTGGAGGCATAGTGCTGGCAGGACCTGAGTCCTGGAGGTGGAGGCATAGTGCTGGCAGGACGTGAGTCCTGGAGGTAGAGGTATAGTACTGGCAGGACCTGAGTCCTGGAGGTGGAGGTATAGTGCTGGCAGGGTGTAAGTCCTGGAGGTGGAGGTATAGTGCTGGCAGGGTGTAAGTCCTGGAGGAGGAGGTATAGTACTGGCAGGACCTGAGACCTGGAGGAGGAGGTATAGTGCTGGCAGGGTGTAAGTCCTGAAGGTGGAGGTATAGTGCTGGCAGAGTGTAAGTCCTTGAGGTGGAGGTATAGTGCTGGCATGGTGTAAGTCCTGGAGGTGGAGGTATAGTGCTGGCAGGGTGTAAGTCCTGGAGGTGGAGGTATAGTGCTGGCAGGATCTAAGTCCTGGAGGTGGAGGTATAGTGCTGGCAGGCCGTGAGTCTTGGAGTTGGAGGTATAGTACTGGCAGGACCTGAGTCCTGGAGGTGGAGGCATAGTGCTGGCAGGACCTGAATCCTGGAGGTGGAGGCATAGTGCTGGCAGGACGTGAGTCCTGGAGGAAGAGGTATAGTACTGGCAGGACCTGAGTCCTGGAGGTGGAGGCATAGTGCTGGTAGGACCTGAGTCATGGAGGTGGAGACACAGTGCTGGCAGGACCTGAGCCCAGGATGTGGAGGTACAGTGCTGGCAGGACCTGAGTCCTGGAAGTGGAGACATAGTGCTGGCAGGATCTAAGTCCTGGAGGTAGAGCTATAGTGCTGGCAGGACTTGAGTCCTGGAGGTGGAGGTATAGTGCTGGCAGGGCCTAAGTCCTGGAGGTGGAGGTATAGTGCTGGCAGGATCTAAGTCCTGGAGGTGGAGGTATAATGCTGGCAGGATCTAAGTCCTGGAGGTGGAGGTATAGTGCTGGCAGGATCTAAGTCCTGGAGGTGGAGGTATAGTGCTGGCAGGATCTAAGTCCTGTAGGTGGAGGTATAGTGCTGGCAGGATCTAAGTCCTGGAGGTGGAGGTACAGTGCTGGCAGGACCTGAGTCCTGGAGGTGGAGGTATAGTGCTGGCAGGGTGCAAGTCCTGGAGGTGGAGGTATAGTGTTGGCAGGGTGTAAGTCCTGGAGGTGGAGGTATAGTGCTGGCAGGGTGTAAGTCCTGGAGGTGGAGGTATAGTGCTGGCAGGGTGTAAGTCCTGGAGGTGGAGGTATAGTGCTGGCAGGGTGTAAGTCCTGGAGGTGGAGGTATAGTGCTGGCAGGGTGTAAGTCCTGGAGGTGGAGGTATAGTGCTGGCAGGGTGTAAGTCCTGGAGGTGGAGGTATAGTGCTGGCAGGGTGTAAGTCCTGGAGATGGAGGTATAGTGCTGGCAGGGTGTAAGTCCTGGAGGTGGAGGTATAGTGCTGGCAGGGTGTAAGTCCTGGAGGTGGAGGTATAGTGCTGGCAGGGTGTAAGTCCTGGAGGTGGAGGTATAGTGCTGGCAGGGTGTAAGTCCTGGAGGTGGAGGTATAGTGCTGGCAGGGTGTAAGTCCTGGAGGTGGAGGTATAGTGCTGGCAGGGTGTAAGTCCTGGAGGTTTAGGTATAGTGCAGGAAGGGTATAAATCCTGGAGGTGGAGGTATAGTGCTGGCAGGGTGTAAGTCCTGGAGGTGGAGGTATAGTGCTGGCAGGCCGTGAGTCTTGGAGTTGGAGGTATAGTACTGGCAGGACCTGAGTCCTGGAGGTGGAGGCATAGTGCTGGCAGGACCTGAATCCTGGAGGTGGAGGCATAGTGCTGGCTGGACGTGAGTCCTGGAGGAAGAGGTATAGTACTGGCAGGACCTGAGTCCTGGAGGTGGAGGCATAGTGCTGGTAGGACCTGAGTCATGGAGGTGGAGACACAGTGCTGGCAGGACCTGAGCCCAGGATGTGGAGGTACAGTGCTGGCAGGACCTGAGTCCTGGAAGTGGAGACATAGTGCTGGCAGGATCTAAGTCCTGGAGGTAGAGCTATAGTGCTGGCAGGACTTGAGTCCTGGAGGTGGAGGTATAGTGCTGGCAGGGCCTAAGTCCTGGAGGTGGAGGTATAGTGCTGGCAGGATCTAAGTCCTGGAGGTGGAGGTATAGTGCTGGCAGGATCTAAGTCCTGGAGGTGGAGGTATAGTGCTGGCAGGATCTAAGTCCTGGAGGTGGAGGTATAGTGCTGGCAGGATCTAAGTCCTGTAGGTGGAGGTATAGTGCTGGCAGGATCTAAGTCCTGGAGGTGGAGGTACAGTGCTGGCAGGACCTGAGTCCTGGAGGTGGAGGTATAGTGCTGGCAGGGTGCAAGTCCTGGAGGTGGAGGTATAGTGCTGGCAGGGTGTAAGTCCTGGAGGTGGAGGTATAGTGCTGGCAGGGTGTAAGTCCTGGAGGTGGAGGTATAGTGCTGGCAGGGTGTAAGTCCTGGAGGTGGAGGTATAGTGCTGGCAGGGTGTAAGTCCTGGAGGTGGAGGTATAGTGCTGGCAGGGTGTAAGTCCTGGAGGTGGAGGTATAGTGCTGGCAGGGTGTAAGTCCTGGAGGTGGAGGTATAGTGCTGGCAGGGTGTAAGTCCTGGAGGTGGAGGTATAGTGCTGGCAGGGTGTAAGTCCTGGAGATGGAGGTATAGTGCTGGCAGGATGTAAGTCCTGGAGGTGGAGGTATAGTGCTGGCAGGGTGTAAGTCCTTGAGGTGGAGGTATAGTGCTGGCAGGGTGTAAGTCCTGGAGGTGGAGGTATAGTGCTGGCAGGGTGTAAGTCCTGGAGGTGGAGGTATAGTGCTGGCAGGGTGTAAGTCCTGGAGGTGGAGGTATAGTGCTGGCAGGGTGTAAGTCCTGGAGGTTTAGGTATAGTGCAGGAAGGGTATAAGTCCTGGAGGTGGAGGTATAGTGCTGGCAGGGTGTAAGTCCTGGAGGTGGAGGTATAGTGCTGGCAGGGTGTAAGTCCTGGAGGTGGAGGTATAGTGCTGGCAGGGTGTAAGTCCTGGAGGTGGAGGTATAGTGCTGGCAGGGTGTAAGTCCTGGATGTGGAGGTATAGTGCTGGCAGGGTGTAAGTCCTGGAGGTGGAGGTATAGTACTGGCAGGGTGTAAGTCCTGGAGGTGGAGGTATAGTGCTGGCAGGGTGTAAGTCCTGGAGGTGGAGGTATAGTGCTGGCAGGGTGTAAGTCCTGGAGGTGGAGGTATAGTGCTGGCAGGGTGTAAGTCCTGGAGGTGGAGGTATAGTGCTGGCAGGGTGTAAGTCCTGGAGGTGGAGGTATAGTGCTGGCAGGGTGTAAGTCCTGGAGGTGGAGGTATAGTGCTGGCAGGGTGTAAGTCCTGGAGGTGGAGGTATAGTGCTGGCAGGGTGTAAGTCCTGGAGGTGGAGGTATAGTGCTGGCAGGGTGTAAGTCCTGGAGGTGGAGGTATAGTGCTGGCAGGGTGTAAGTCCTGGAGGTGGAGGTATAGTGCTGGCAGGGTGTAAGTCCTGGAGGTGGAGGTATAGTGCTGGCAGGGTGTAAGTCCTGGAGGTGGAGGTATAGTGCTGGCAGGGTGTAAGTCCTGGAGGTGGAGGTATAGTGCTGGCAGGGTGTAAGTCCTGGAGGTGGAGGTATAGTGCTGGCAGGGTGTAAGTCCTGGAGGTGGAGGTATAGTGCTGGCAGGGTGTAAGTAATGGAGGTGGAGGTATAGTGCTGGCAGGGTGTAAGTCCTGGAGGTGGAGGTATAGTGCTGGCAGGGTGTAAGTCCTGGAGGTGGAGGTATAGTGCTGGCAGGATCTAAGTCCTGGAGGTGGAGGTATAGTGTTGGCAGGATCTAAGTCCTGGAGGTGGAGGTATAGTGCTGGCAGGGTGTAAGTCCTGGAGGTGGAGGTATAGTGCTGGCAGGGTGTAAGTCCTGGAGGTGGAGGTATAGTGCTGGCAGGGTGTAAGTCCTGGAGTTGGAGGTATAGTGCTGGCAGGGTGTAAGTCCTGGAGGTGGAGGTATAGTGCTGGCAGGGTGTAAGTCCTGGAGGTGGAGGTATAGTGCTGGCAGGGTGTAAGTCCTGGAGGTGGAGGTATAGTGCTGGCAGGGTGTAAGTCCTGGAGGTGGAGGTATAGTGCTAGCAGGGTGTAAGTCCTGGAGGTGGAGGTATAGTGCTGGCAGGGTGTAAGTCCTGGAGGTGGAGGTATAGTGCTGGCAGGGTGTAAGTCCTGGAGGTGGAGGTATAGTGCTGGCAGGGTGTAAGTCCTGGAGTTGGAGGTATAGTGCTGGCAGGGTGTAAGTCCTGGAGGTGGAGGTATAGTGCTGGCAGGGTGTAAGTCCTGGAGGTGGAGGTATAGTGCTGGCAGGGTGTAAGTCCTGGAGGTGGAGATATAGTGCTGGTAGGATCTAAGTCCTGGAGGTGGAGGTATAGTGCTGGCAGGGTGTAAGTCCTGGAGGTGGAGGTATAGTGCTGGCAGGGTGTAAGTCCTGGAGGTGGAGGTATAGTGCTGGCAGGGTGTAAGTCCTGGAGGTGGAGGTATAGTGCTGGCAGGATCTAAGTCCTGGAGGTGGAGGTATAGTGCTGGCAGGGTGTAAGTCCTGCAGGTGGAGGTATAGTGCTGGCAGGATCTAAGTCCTGGAGGTGGAGGTATAGTGCTGGCAGGGTGTAAGTCCTGGAGGTGGAGGTATAGTGCTGGCAGGGTGTAAGTCCTGGAGGTGGAGGTATAGTGCTGGCAGGATCTAAGTCCTGGAGGTGGAGGTATAGTGCTGGCAGGGTGTAAGTCCTGGAGGTGGAGGTATAGTGCTGGCAGGGTGTAAGTCCTGCAGGGTGAGGTATAGTGCTGGCAGGGTGTAAGTCCTGGAGGTAGAGGTATAGTGCTGGCAGGGTGTAAGTCCTGGAGGTGGAGGTATAGTGCTGGCAGGGTGTAAGTCCTGGAGGTGGAGGTATAGTGCTGGCAGGATCTAAGTCCTGGAGGTGGAGGTATAGTGCTGGCAGGGTGTAAGTCCTGGAAGTGGAGGTATAGTGCTGGCAGGGTGTAAGTCCTGGAGGTGGAGGTATAGTGCTGGCAGGGTGTAAGTCCTGGAGGTGGAGGTATAGTGCTGGCAGGGTGTAAGTCCTGGAGGTGGAGGTATAGTGCTGGCAGGGTGTAAGTCCTGGAGGTGGAGATATAGTGCTGGCAGGGTGTAAGTCCTGGAGGTGGAGGTATAGTGCTGGCAGGTTGTAAGTCCTGGAGGTGGAGGTATAGTGCTGGCAGGGTGTAAGTCCTGGAGGTGGAGGTATAGTGCTGGCAGGATCTAAGTCCTGGAGGTGGAGGTATAGTGCTGGCAGGGTGTAAGTCCTGGAGGTGGAGGTATAGTGCTGGCAGGGTGTAAGTCCTGGAGGTGGAGGTATAGTGCTGGCAGGGTGTAAGTCCTGGAGGTGGAGGTATAGTGCTGGCAGGGTGTAAGTCATTGAGGTGGAGGTATAGTGCTGGCAGGGTGTAAGTCCTGGAGGTGGAGGTATAGTGCTGGCAGGGTGTAAGTCCTTGAGGTGGAGGTATAGTGCTGGCAGGGTGTAAGTCCTGGAGGTGGAGGTATAGTGCAGGCAGGATCTAAGTCCTGGAGGTGGAGGTATAGTGCTGGCAGGGTGTAAGTCCTGGAGGTGGAGGTATAGTGCTGGCAGGATCTAAGTCCTGGAGGTGGAGGTATAGTGCTGGCAGGGTGTAAGTCCTGGAGGTGGAGGTATAGTGCTGGCAGGGTGTAAGTCCTGGAGGTGGAGGTATAGTGCTGGCAGGGTGTAAGTCCTGGAGGTGGAGGTATAGTGCTGGCAGGGTGTAAGTCCTGGAGGTGGAGGTATAGTGCTGGCACTTGTAAAAAGAGGTGCAGATATTGTGTAGTTTTTAACTGTAATATAGGCGCGTCTCTGTCAAGACAGTGATGGAGTGAATGATAATGAAAGTGTTTCACTGGGAAACTGCTAATGTATTAACAGCATTATAATAATAATAATAATAATAATAATAATAATAATAATAATAATAATAATGATAATAATAATAATAATAATAATAATAATATTAATAATAATAATAATAATAATATTAATAATAATAATAATAATAATAATAATAATAATAATAATAATAATAATAATAAAAATAAAATAATAATAATAATATTAATAATAATAATGATAATAATAATAATAATAATAATAATAATAATAATAATAATAATAATAATAATAATAATAATAATAATAATAATATTAATATAATAATAATAATAATAATAATAATAATAATAATAATAATAATAATAATAATAATAATAATAATAAAAAATAATAATAATAATGTTAATAATAATAATGATAATAATAATAATAATAATAATAATAATAATAATAATAATAATAATAATAATAATAATAACTAATAATAATAATAATAATAATAATAATAATAATAATAATAATAATAATAATAATAATAATAATAACAACAACAATTATAATAATAATAATAATAATAATAATAATAATAATAATAATAATAATAATAATAATTATAATCCTGTAATTTTTTGCATAATGCTAGGATTGCTGGTGTCTTTTTCTGTCTCATAAACATGTAAGGATGCAGTTATATCTTGCTACTTCTACTTACACTTAGGTCACACTACACATACATGTACAAACATATGTATACTGTTCTCTTCCTAGTTCTTAATAGTTCTTGTTCTTGTTTATTTTTCCTTATCTCCATTGGGAAGTGGAACAGAATTTTTCCTCCATAAGCTATGCGTGTCGCAGGAGGTGACTAGATGCCGGGAGCAATGGGATAGTAATCCTTCTCCTGTACAAACTACTTAAAACAAGGAAAAAAAAACTTTTTAAAATTGGGATGTTTGAATGTGCATGGATGTAGTGCGGATGATAAGAAAGAAATGATTGAATAAATAAGTATACAAGATGTGACAGTAGTTTGCTAGGCTACATAATAGTATGCTCAGCCCTGTAACAACTTCACACAGTATTACCAAGGCTGGCTCCTCCTCAGGAAAATTAATGAATAAAAAAAGAAATAATAACATACAATGATAAACACTTTATTATTTAGAAACGGAAAATGTAAAACAATAAAACATGAATGGGTATCCTAATTGAAAGAAAAATGAAAAATGAAATGAAAAAAAATTACATCTGAACTCAACGCTAATATAGGTATATCGTGGTAATGTTGTGTCAGGTGTTGGTGACACTGTTGTTGAAATCGTAGGGGCTTCTCTGAACTCCAGGAAGAGGATCTGAAACACTTATATCCATCTTTGGTGATGAAAGGTCAACCTCAGAAGGAAGAATGGCACCTTTTACATTACCTATTAGTACGGAGCAAGAAGTGATGGGAGCTAGTACGGCTTCAGACCAACCTGTGAACCATTTAGACCTAATGTAACAACGGATGGTAGGAAAAGTGTCCATACGGCCCAAGTAGTCTAAAAGTATAGCAGAGGAATGAGTTTCTTTAAGATTAGGGAAGAGGTCATCAGAAATGACTATACATGTGCATCCAGTGTCTCGTAAAATGGTAGATACATTAAGTCCATTAACTGTTCCTGAGCAGAAGGGTGCTTGGTCATTACAGTCTTCAAAACATCTTCCAACTTTTTGAACCTTCTTAGAAGGGCAATCAGGACGTTTATGTCCCTTAACACCACACAAATGACAAACAGGAATAAAAGAAGTCATTTTACTAACCACTAGAGGCTTTGATTTCTTAAGGGCTGATGAACCCTTGCCCTTAGGGTTCGATCCCTTTAGGTCTTTATAGGAATTGTGAGCCTCAGCATACAAGTCAGCAGCCTCAGCAACTTCCTCAGCTTTAATCAGGTTACGTTCTCTAATGAATGTTCGTATCTGGAGAGGAAGAGCTGTCAGGAACTGGTCAGCAACCAATAAGAGATTCATAATTGTGATCAATTCCTGAGCTCTCTATCCAAAAGTCGAACAAACGAAAGAGTAACTGTAACTGCTGAAAGTTTTGGCCATGCTGTAAGGTGGCATACCTGAAATCTTTCCTGTAAGAATTAGTGGCTTTTTTATATGCTTTAAGGATTGCCTTCTTCAGTAGGTTATAATTACATATGATATCCTGCGACATAGTTGCATAGATATTCAAGGCTGTACCAGAAAATAACATTCCTAACCTGGTAGCCCAGGTGTCAGCAGGCCATTCACAGAGGGTAGCGGTATTTTCAAACCTGATAATGTATGAAGTTATGTCTTCCCCCTCTGTGAAGGGAATATGTGCACTAGCTGCACGTTGTTCCATTACTCCTTCATCTAATTGCTGTTGTGAGAAAGTTAACTTCTTATTCTCTAATTCAAGGTGAGATTTTTCGAGCTCGCTATCCTTTTCTCTCTCTATTAACTCATGTTCTCTATCCTTTGCTCTTTCCTCACGTTCTCTTAATTTAACTTGTTCCTCACGTATTTTAGCTTGTTCCTCACGTTCTCTAGCTCTTTCCTCGCGATCAAGTCTATCACTCTCTTTTTGCTCTTCTCGCTCTCTTTCTAACTGTCTTTCTTGGCTTTCTCTTTCAATTCTCTCTCTCTCTCCTTTTCTTCTGTCTTTAGATTCTCTCTCTCTCCTTTTCTTCTTCTCTTTCCCTTTCTAACTGTCTTTCTTCTCTCTCAATTCTCTCTCTTTCAATTCTTTCCTGGATCTTAGCACTAATGAAAGATTCTAAATTTTTCCCTGTTATTCCTAACTTACTTCCAGAGTTCATCCAAAACTGGTATTCCTCCATACTTGCAAGAATAACTTAAACTATCAGTGGAAATAAAACGGGTATTAAAGAAAAGGAGGGTTCAATTCCTGCTCTGCTCAAACTGCAAATAAATCAGAGGGCTCGATCCCTCCTTCAATTAAACAATATGTATTAATGAAAACGAAGGGTTCTATGCCGGCTCCGAGCAAACAGTAAGTAGAATGGGGTCCCTTGACCATCAAATCTTCTCACCAACAAATCAAGAGTGTCCTACGACAGTTCCCTTGATGTAATAAAGAGCTCAATGAAACAAATTGTCACTGGAAAATCTCGGGTCCCTAGAGTCTAATCCTCCAAAGTGTTTCAAGCTCGAAAAGGTGGCAGAATTAAATATTATATCCTGCCTGAATTGACTTACAGTAAATTGAGACTATAACAATCACCAAAATCTTTTAAATACCTGTACTGTAGTCCTATCATAGAGAATGATTACTCATGGCTGGTGGTAACCGTCTGTGGTATGCGGCGTTGAAGTTCCAATGGTAGATTCGAGATGGAGTTGAATCTTGATTCAGTAGAGTTGATCCTGGCAAGGTCGCCACTTGTGAAGGCTTACTCAGCCCTGTAACAACTTCAGACAGTATTACCAAGGCTGGCTCCTCCTCAGGAAAATTAATGAATAGAAAAAGAAATAATAACAGACAATGATAAACACTTTATTATTTAGAAACAGAAAATGTAAAACAATAAAACATGAATGGGTATTCTAATTGAAAGAAAAATGAAAAATGAAATGAAAAAAATTACATTTGAACTCATCGCTAATATAGGTATATCGTGGTAATGGTGTGTCAGGTGTTGGTGACACTGTTGTTGAAATCGTAGCCGTTGCTGATGTGAGGGGGGGGGGGGTAGCAGGTGTTGGTGACCACCACTGCCTAGTTCTTCACAGAGTGTAGCCGTGAACAATTATTACGGATGACAGAAACACAGGTTCGTTACCACTGCTATGATGAGGGGTTAGGTCCTGTGTTGGCTTACATAACAGGTAAATAGGTTAAACATGGGAAGTCTCAGGACGTTAGTCCGTCTCCTTCTATTTTTCTCATTGGTTGGCAGGTGACCCTCTCTGTCATTCCAAGCTGTAAAGAGAGACAGATTACCCACTGCTTAAGAAATCACTCTCCATGATAAGTATAATACCTAAAAGATGCGGTGATTATTAAAACATTTAACCGATCAAGACTGAAAGGACTAAGTTAATTATTGGTCAAAAGTGAAGCTTTCAACCAATAAGTCCACAAAAATATGATCAGGCGTGTACTTACAGTAGTGTTGGGAGCTGTGAGTCGAGTGATTTACTGTTTGACCGGAGCCCCACACGTCACCTTTCGAGGAGGGGGAGAGGGAGGGGAAGGGATAGCTGGAGCTAGACTGACCCTGCCTTAACAAGCAGCCGGCAATCAAACTATCACTTTCGGGGAGGGGGAAAAAAAGGGGGGAATAGTGGGAGCTTGACTTACCCTACCTTAACAAGTAGCCGGCAATGAAACTATTGTTACTATACACTCCCTCGCTACTCCTATCGAACTTTTCCCTCACATAGTAGATACACGATTTTTGGGTAAATTTCAGCATGTACATGTTTATAGAGGGGCCACAGTTATATTAGGTCACTTTTTAGTTGTAACTACAGTGAGAGTAAAAGGTAGACAGGATACAAAGTAAATGGTGGCAGCAAGTAAGGGAGAAGTGAAGGTTTATAAACTAAAGGAGGAGGCAGTTAGGGTAAGATATAAACAACTGTTGGAGGACAGATGGGCTAGTGAGATTATAGGTAATGGGGTAGAAGATGTATGGGGTAAGTTTAAGAATATGGTGTTAAAGTGTTCAGCAGAAGTTTGTAGTTACAGGAAAGTGGGTGCAGGAGGGAAGAGTGATTGATGGAATGATGTAAAGAGAGAAGTAAGAGAGAAAAAGTTAGCATATGAGATGTTTTTACAAAGTAGAAGTGATGCAAAGAGGGAAGAGTATATTGAGAGAAAAAGAGAGGTTAAGAGAGTGGTGAAGCAATGTAAAAAAAGAGCAAACGAGAGTGGGTGGTATGTTATCAACAAATTTTGTTGAAAATAAGAAAAAGTTTTGGAGTGACATTAATAAGTTGAGAAAGCTTAGGAAAAGAATGGATTAGTTAGTAAAAAATTGGAAAGGAGAGTTATTAAATAAAGAGTTGGAAGTATCAGGTAGATAGGGGGTATATTTTGAGGAATTGTTAAATGTTGATGAAAATAGGGAAGCTGTGATTTCTTGTCTAGGGCAAGGAGGAATTACATCTTCTAGGAGTGAGGAATAATAATAATATCTTTATTTACGACAGGTACATGTACATGGTACATGTTAGTCGACTGGTACACCTGTCGACTAACACCCAGGTACCCATTCTACTGATAGGGAACATAGACAAGAGGTGTAAAGAAACAGGCCCAATGTTTCTACCCTTGTTGGGAAGCGAACCCAGGTCCTCGAAGTGTGGAGCGAAAGCTTTAGCCACCAGGCCACCAGAGCCCCCAGTTGTGAGTGTGGAGGAAGTGCATGGGGCAGTGAGTAAAATGAAAGTGGGTAAAGCAGCTGGGATTGATGGGATAAAAATAGAAATGCTAAAAGTAGGTGGAGATATAGTTTTGGAGCGGTTACTGTTTTTATTTAATAAGAGTGTGAAAGAGGGTAAGGTACCTAGGGATTGGCAGAGAGTATGCATAATTTTTTAGTATAAAAGCAAAGGGGACAAAAGAGGGGAACAAATCTGTTGAGTATACCTGGTAAAGTGTATGGTATAGCTATTATTGAAAGAATTGAGTAAGACGAAGAGCAGGATAGCAGATGAACAAGGAGGCTTTAGGAAAGGTAGAGGATGTGTAGACCAAGTGTTTGCAGTGAAACATAAGTGAACAGTATTTACATAAGGGTAAAGAGGTTTTTGTGGCATTTCTGGATTTGGAAAAGGCATATGTTAGGGCGGTTATGGGGATAATGTGGCAGATGTTGCAAATGTATGGAATAGGAGGTAGGTTATTGAAAGCGGTGAAAAGTTTTTACGAGGATAGTGAAGCTCAGGTTAGAGAATGTAGGCTACAGGGAGATTATTTCCCAGTAAAAGAAGGCCTTAGACAGGGATGTGTGACGTCACCATGGTTGTTCAATGTATTTATAGATGGAGCTGTAAGAGAAGTGAATGTTCAGGTGTTGGCAAGAGGTGTTGAATTAAAAGATAAAGAATCTAACACAAAGTGGGAGCTGTCGGAGTTGCTCTTTGCTGATGACACTGTGCTTTTGGGCGATTCTGAAAAAAAGTTGCCGAGGTTGGTGGATGAGTTTGTTAAGGTATGTAAAAGAAGGAAATTAAATGTGAATATAGGAAAGAATAAAGTGATTAGGATAACTTAAAAATTAAGTAACAGAATATTCGGTATAGAATGTGAGGGAGAGAGTATTTAAGAGGTGAATGTGCTCAGATATTTGAGAATGGACATGTGAGTAGATGAGTCTTTGAAGGATGAGGTGATTCATAGACTTGACGAGAGGAAAAAGGTGAGTGGTGCACTGAGGAGTCTGTAGAGACAAAGAACTTCATCGATGAAAGCAAAAAGATGATTGTATGAAAGTATTGTTATACCAACACTCTTGTATGGGTGTGAGACATGGGTAGCGAATGTTGCAACAAGAAGGCTGGAGGCAGTGGAGATGTCATTTCTGAGGGCAATGTGTGGTGTGAATATAATGCAGAGATTTCGTAGTTTGGAGATCAGGAGGTGTGGGATTACCAAAGTATTATCCAGGGGGCTGAGGACGGGTTATTGAGATGTTTTGGACATATAGAGAAGAAGGAACGAAATAGATTGACTTCGAGAGCGTATAAATCTGTAGTGGAGGAAAGACAAGGTAGGGGTCGGCCTAGGAAAGGTTGGAGGGAGGGGGGTAAAGGAAGTTTTGTGTGCGAGGGGCTTGGACTTCCAGCAAGCGTGCGTGAGCATGTTAGATAGGAGTTAATGGAGACAAATGCTCTTTTAGGACTTGACGTGCTGTTGGAGTGTAAGCAAGGAACATTTTTGAAGGGATTCAGGCCGGACTTGAGTCCCGGAGATGGGAAGTACAGTGTCTGCACTCTGAAGGAGCGGTGTTAATGTTGTTGTTTTATAACTGTAATGTAGACAAGCCTCTGACAAGACAGTGATGGAGTGAATTATGATGTAAGTTTTTCTTTTTCTAGCCATCCTGCAAAATAATTTGTTAACAAATTATCATGATTTGATGTTGCAGGTAGAACAGCTCTTCACATAGTAGCTGAGGAGGGTCATGATGATTGTGTTAAGATGCTGCTTGATGCTGGTGCTGACGTCAACTGTCAGGATGATAACGGCCGGACACCACTACACTGCACTCTCAGGTTCGACACTTCTTATTACTGGACATCAGAACTCTACAATGCTGAATGTTTTCAAGTGTTATTAAATGATTCCCGCTGTGATCCCAACATAAAAGACAACTATAATAACACCAGCTTATATTATGCTGTGCTGAATAAAGGTATTGTACCAGATAATATGTTTTTGGTTATTTTTGTATTATTTATTTTTTCATGCATTGTGTTGTTTTTTTATATTCTGGTCTAGTGTGTGTGTGTGTGTGTGTGTGTGTGTGTGTGTGTGTACTCATCTAGTTGTATTCACCTAGTTGTGGTTGCAGGGGTCGAGTCATAGCTCATGGCCCCGTCCTCTTCCCTGATCGCTTTTAGGTCACACTCTCTGCTCCATGAACTTTATCATACCTTTTCTTAAAGTTATGTATGAATCCTGCCTCCACCTCACTTTCCAGAAATACTTCCTAACAAATATGTGATTCATCTGAGTCGTCAACTTCCAATTATGACTCTTTGTCTCTGTATCCCATCTCTGGAACATCTTATCTCTGTCCACCTTGTCCATTCCTCTCAGTATTTTATATGTTGTTATCATGTCTACCCTGGCCCTCCTGTCCTCCAGTGTCTTCAGGTCAATTAACCTTTCCTTGTATGACATACCTCTTAGCTCAGGGACTAGTCTCGTTGCAAACGTTTACTCTCTCTAATTTTATGACTTGCTTAAACAGGTGTGGGTTATAAACTGATGCTGCATACTCCAATATAGCCCTGACGTACACGGTGTACAGAGTCCTGAATGACTCCTTACAAAGAAGTCGGAAAGCTATTCTTAGGTTTGCTAGTCGCCCATATGTTGCACCTGTGTTGAAAAATCTCCAGATTGATAAGGGGAAGGGGTATCTCTCAGCCCTCGGCCTTCTGAAGGACTTAGCGCTCTCACAAAGGGTTAATGGACTCTTCCTACTTCCCACAACAGTTTTATGATGAACACATGTGTACCAGGCATTTCCAAGCACAGGTCTCTCCTTACTAGAATTTCTGATCAACTGTACAATGAGGGCTAAGTGAAAGTAATTACTCTTTTACCCATAGCAGGAAAATTAAGAGAAAACCTGCGCCCCACTTGGTCTACAACTCAGGGATATTTGACTTCTAGTCTACAGCTAAATAACAAGAAACCTACTCTCTTGTGTTACTTCTGATTGTACAGACTAGCAACGAGTGGATATAAAACTGAACTTAGCAGT
Organism: Cherax quadricarinatus; assembly: GCF_038502225.1. Lineage (NCBI taxonomy): Eukaryota > Metazoa > Arthropoda > Malacostraca > Decapoda > Parastacidae > Cherax > Cherax quadricarinatus. The sequence continues at coordinate 88,334 of NW_027196089.1, read as the reverse complement.
TCATTTGAACGGATGATGAACTGGTGGACGCGGGGCTTGGTGACAAGCTAGGTTGAATTCAGACATCAGAGCGTGAATACGTCACAAAATCTCCCACTGAGAACAAAGACAATAGTGAATTTGTGATTAGGGCTGATCTATTCGAGGTCGTAATTTGCTCCCTTCACGCCCAAACCATTTGAGTATTCATCAGCATCACACTTAGCAAATAGTGACATGCTGGATATACGTTCCTTTGAGAGCGTGTATCTGTGGCCACTGACACAGCAACCTGAAAGAGCTTCTAGGTAGTGGCTGTTGGAAATCGTGCTGCTTAAAGATAAATAACGTTTGTCTTATGGTTATTAGCATGCAGGAAAGTGTACTTATCTAGCCAGGTTCTACACAGCACGAGTTATTTGGTTGATGCGCGCCTCAGGAGATATGTTTGGTATTATACTCTCCCCAAGATCCTTATCCTTGAGAGAGGTTTGTAGTCTTTGGCCCCCTTGGCTGTATTCTGTCCGTGGTCTTCTTTGCCCTTCCTCGATATTCATGGTTTTGCACTTGGCAGGGATGAACTCCAGGAGCCATTTGCCAGACTAGGCCTGTAGTCCTGCCTGTTCCTCCTCCAATTGAATTTTCATTAAGTTCACATCGTGTGTAAACAGAGACACTTCTGAGTCTATTCCTTCCATCATATCATTCATATATACCAGAAACAGCATCGGTCCTAGAATTAACCCCTTGTAGAACCCCATTCGTCACAGTCACCTACTCCGACACCTCGTTACATACCATGACTCGCTGTGGCCTTTATGTCAGGTATTCTCTTATCCACTGCAGTGCCTTCCCAGTTATACCCGCCTGGTCCTCCAGCTTCTGCACTAATTTCTTGTGTGGAACTGTGTCAAAAGCCTTTATACAGTCAGGGGAACTGCAGGGTATCCATCCCTCTCTTGTTTTGCTTGTCACCTTGTCATGGAACTCCAGGAGGTTTATGACACAGGATTTCCGTCAGTGCTGGTTGTCGCTGATAAGCTCATTCCTTTTCAGGTGCTCCACCACTCTTCTCCTGATAATCTTTTCCTGGTTTATAGTTTAATGCTGCATGTCTGTCTCGTTTTTTTAAATTTGTGACTACACTTGCTGTCTTCCATATCTCAGGTAGTTGCCCTGTTTCGATAGATGTTTTGAAGATTGTTGTTATTTGTACGTAGAGCACCTCTGCTCCCTCTCTCAGGACCCACGGATAGATATTATCTTTCCCCATTGCCTTTAAGGTACCTAGTTTGCTTAGCAGCCTCTTCACCTCCTCCTTGGCTGTGTGTATTGTGTCCAACACTTGATGGAGTATCCCCCCTCTCGGTGTTTCCAGAGTCCTTTCTGTCTCCACTCTGAATACTTCTTAAATAGCTTGTTGAGCTGCTCACATACTTGTTGGATCATTTATCTGAGCTCCTCCTTCCTTCTTGAGCTTCATTACATGGTTCTTTACTGTTGTTTTCCACCAGATGAAGTTGGTGCTCGCTGCTATGCCATTGTCGTATTGCCTGAACATTTTCAGTTCTGGCTCTTTAACTACTCTCCTTATTATCCTGGATCCTTCTGGCACACTTATTTTTGGCGTATTACCTGAACATTTTCAGTTCTGGCTCTTTAACTACTCTCCTTATTATCCTGGATCCTTCTGGCACACTTATTTTTTATGTTTCTAATAAATTTGGGAGAACAGTGGTCTAATCAGCTTCATTATTTTTGTTTTCTTTGTCATAAAACTTCCCTCTGCTTCTGCATATTATAAATACTGAACCTCAAAGAAGCCTTTATTCTTGTTTAGTCCCCTCTCTTCTAGTTTGACTTCATCCTGCCCTTCTTGCTTTCTCTCTACTTGTAACTCTACTATGTTTTCTCTAGAACTAAATACGATCACTAGATCCGAGGGGCCTTCATATGTGATGTCCCCAATATCTGCACTACTCAAAGTAACACAGGTCCAGTCTCGCTGGTTCATCCTCCTGCCCTCATCTCTGTTACTACCTCTAAAATGTTGATGGCTGGCTTGACGTACACGGTATACAGTGTCATGCGCACTCCTTACCTTTGATGACGAAACACTGTCTCAGGTTTGCTGTACGCCTGCATTCTGCAGCAGTTATTTGGTTAATGTGGACTCTTCAGGCGATGTGCTCGTTATGATGCCTACCCAATGTCTTTCCCTTGAGGAGCTTATGTTTTGATTTTTTAAGGCTGTGCTTTGGTCTGTGGTCCTTTTTCCTTCCTTAATCTTCATAATTTTGCACTTTATGGGATTAATCAAACCTAGAGCCATTTGTCAGACCAAGCTTGTACTCTGTAGAGATTCCCTGTAAGTTTACCTTATTCTCTCTTCCGCTTGTAACTGTCTAAGGTTTCATTATTTGTCTGCAAACAGGACACCTCTGACTCTGTCCCTTCCCTTATATCATTCATAAACACAGCAGCACAGGACGGACTGACGATTTTGGAAAACCCCAATGACATGGAACCACTCGTGACACCTGTCTCGAACGGACACAAAGCTCTTCCTGGGTCAAGTATTCCTGATCCATTGCAGTACTTTCTTCCTCTCCTATTCCTGCCTGCTCCTCAAGTTTTTTAACCAATATCTTTTGTGAACTGTGTTGAAACCTTCCCACAGTCCAAGAAAATGCAGTCTACCTGTTCATCTCTCCCTGTCTTACTTTCTCTTATCTTGTCATAGACTTCAATAGGTTAATGATACAGGATTTCTCTGAAGCCATGCCAATGTCATGTATCGTGTCATTGTGTTCTAGGTGTTAACCATTTTACCCGACAATCTTCTTCTGCACTTACTACAGCGGAATATCTACACCGGTCTGCAGTTTAGCGCATCTTTCTCTGTCTACTTTCTTAAAAATTGGGACTACGTTTTCTGTCTTCCACACCTCAGGCAGTTGCCCTGTTTCAATAGGATTATCAAAATTGTTGTTAGATGCTCACACAGTGTGCCCTCCCTCTCTCAAACACAATAAAGAGATATTATCTGGGCCCACTGATTTTAGGTATCTAGATCCCCAGCAATTTCTGCACCTAATCCTCAGTTGTGTGTAGTGTCCAGTACTTGCTGGTGCACCCTACCAATCTTCATTTTTCTGGAAGCCTCTCTGTCCTTCAAATCCATGAAAACCTCCCCTGAACATTGAGCTGAGCTTCTTCTGCATTTCCTGATCGTTCTTTGTGAGCTCCTCTCTCCTTCCTTCCTCAACTATTCCCTGATTCTCCTGATGTAGCTCTATGACAACTTTGGGTCAGATTTGGCTATTTTTATGCTATGTTATTCTTGCATTGATAATTAGCTTCTCTCCTTTCCATGCACATTCATTTCTGGGTTTTTGGCTCAACTCCTAGTTTTCCAATGTCCTTTGCCTTCTATACATTTTTTCCATGTTCTTGCAATAATTCTGGCTTGACCTCTCCACACTTCTTGCAAACTGTGGCCTTTCTAATCTTCCTATTGTTTCTGTTGTCCTTTAATACAAACTTCCACTGCCTTCCTGCACTTTATATTCACTAATTCCAATATAATGGTGGCCCGTGGCCTGGGTGACAAAATCTCTGCTCACACGGTGAGGGTCTGGGTTTGATCTTTAATCTCTCCTATATTTCATCATGTGTCCTCTTCTGCTCTGTAAATTCCATGAATAATGATTATCCTTCTCCTTTCCTCATCCCATTTTGTTTTCCGTATCCTGTGGTCTGATTTATGTATCTCTGCCCCCTTACCATCTCCCAGACTTCCGGTAGCCTGCAATACTTCCCTGGAGGCTTTCTTTTGCTCTTACCCTCGTCCTATCCCGTCACTGTATGCTGTTGTCCTTTGCACAGTTCCTGCTACTGTTGGTCCTTGCTCTATATTGTGCTTCGACTCAAATCTCTCCTCTGGTCTCTGCATGCTTGCCTCAGCAGCAAAAAAGCTTGTAACTCCCACTTCTTGATCTCTCCAGATATCTTCTACCACTGTCTTGCAAACTCATTTAGCTTTGATCCCACTACCGTTTCATTTTGCTTTTTTGATCCCTTCTGCCAGTTTCTGGTTCAGCCTATCCATCCCCTGGTACTTTTGTGTGATTCAGTTCTGCTATGTGTGTGTGGGTACTTCACCTATTTGTAGTTGTAGTGACATAGTTCGAGACATAGTTCCTGGCCCTGCCTCTCTCACTGATCGCTACTAGGTCCTCTCCCTGCTCCATGAACTTATCATACCTCGTCTTAAAACAAATGTATGGTTCCTACCTCATTTTGTTGTCAGCATAGTTGCCGAGCCCTCACATATGTTGTGGCAGCTTATCTGAGTATCACAGTACCATCCATATATGTTTTATATAGAAGACCCTTGCTGGACTTAGTGGTTAGCATGTGTGACATCACGTGATGTAACATGTAGCCCTCAGACACGCGTTGGTCTTTCAGTCCACGGACAGGCCTTCCATAGTCGGTTACAAGAGCAGGCTTGGCTCCCTCTCACACTTTGCTAATATAAGTATATATAACCCAACAAGGGTGTTTATCTCCAACCATCATATCTCCAAGGAATCCTCAACAATGTCACTTTCCAGACAATTGATCTACCAGAAAATCCTTTATGAGTTTTTCACCTTCCAATTGTGACCCTTGTTTCTCTCGTGTGTCCCATCTCTGGAACATCCCATCTTTGTCCACCTTATCTATTCCTCTCAGTATTTTGTATCTCGTTATTATGTCTCCCTAACCATCCTGTCCTTCAGTGTTGTATGGCTGATTTACCTTTAACCTCTTTCTTTTATGTCACTCCTCTTAGCTCTGAACTAACCTGCTGCACTTCCTTGTACTTTCTCTAATTTCTTGACGTGCTTGACCAGGTGTAGGTTCCAAACTGCGCGTATACCCGGTATAGGGTTGACATGCATGGTGTACAGAGTCTTGAACAATTCCTTACTTAGGTATCGAATGTTGTTCATAGGTTTGCTAGGCGCCCATATGCTACAGCGGTTATCGGTTGATGTGCGCCTCAGGAGGTGTGCTCAGGTATACTCACCCCAAGATCTTTTCCTTGAGTGAGGTTTGTAGTCTATGGCCCCAGACTGTAATTTCCGTCAGCAGTCTTTTCCCTTTCCAATCTTCATGACTTCAGACTAGTGTGGTTGAACTCCAGCAGCCAATTGCTGACCAGGTCTGCAGCCCGTCCAGATCCCTGTAGTTCTGCCTGGTCTTCGACCAAATGACTCCTTCTCATCAACTTCACATCATCCCTAAACAGGGACACTTCGGAGACTATTCCTTCTGTCATGTCGTTCAAATACTACAAAGAGCACTGGTCCCAGAACCGACTCTGGGACCCGCTGGTCACAGGCGCCCACTCTGACACTCGCCACGTAACATGACTCCCGCTGCTCATCCTGACAAGTATTCTGATCCATTGTAGTGCCTTCCCCTGTTATCCCTGCCCGTTCCCTCCAGTTTTTGCACTAATCTCTGGTGTGAATTTTGCCAAACGCCTTCTACAGTCAAAGAAAATGCAGTCTTACCCACCCTCTCAATAATTTGCCTTACTGCTGTCACCCTGTCATAGAACTCAGTAGGTTTGTGACAGGGGATTTCCTGTTTCTGGAAACCATGTTGGCTTCTGTTGATGAGGTTATTCCTTTCTAGGTGTTCCAAATTAATTTTCCTGATAACTTTCTCCATGACTTTGCATACTATACATGTCAGACACTGGTCTGTAGTTTAGTGCTTCATGTCTGTCTTCTTTTATAAAATTGGGACTACATTTGCTGTCTCTCTCCATGCCCTGTGGCAATCTCCTGTTTGGATAGATGTATTGAATATTGTTGTTAGGGGGTACACATAAAGCCTCTGCTCTCTCTCATGACCTATAGAGAGATGTGTTATCTGGCCCCATTATGTCTTTGAGGTATCTTAGCCTACCTGTGAAGCCTCTTCACTTCTTCCTCTGTTGTGTGTATCAGGCTCAGCACTTGCGGTGTACTCCACCTTCTCCCGTCTTCTTTTGGGAGCCCCTTCTGTCTCCTCTGTGAACACTTCTTGAATCTCATGTTGAGTTCCTCACATACTTCACTGTCGTTTCTTGTTGTCTCTCCTCCTTCCTTCCTTTACCTGATTACCTGGTCCTTGACTGTTGTTTTCTCCTGATGTGGCTGTATAGTGTCAGGCTTCTGGGTCAGATTTGACTTCGCTATGTCATTTTCATATTGTCTTTGGGCCTCCATTCTTATTTGTGTACATTCATTTCTGACTCTACGTTTGCTCTCCTTATTCTCCTGAGTCCTTTTGCCTCTGTACTTCTTCCATCTCTGCACACTTGGTTTTGCCTCCTGCACCTTTGGGTGAACCTGGGCCTGTCCTGTTTTTTCACTATTCCTGTTACCCTTGGGTACAGACTCCTCCTCAACTTCCTTGCATATTGTTGTTAAGTACATTCCATCATGTCATTTACTGTCTTCCCTGCCAGTTCTCTGGTCCCACTGAACCTCGTTCAGGAAGTTCTCACCCTTGTAGTCCCCTTTCTTGCAGTTTGGCTTCATTCACCTGGGTCTTCCTGCTTCCCTCCACTTTGCAGCTCTACTGTGTATTCGGGAAGCTTAAACCACATGATCGCTGGCCCCAAGAGGTCTTTCATATGTGATGTCCTGAATATCTGCACTACTAAAGGTGAATACTAGGTCCAGTCTTGCTGGTTCATCCTCTCCTCTTGTAGTGTCCTCATGCGTTAGTACATGAAGTTTTTCCATACCACCTCCATCATCTTAGCTCCTCCATGTGTCTTGGCCCCATGTGGCCCAAGTTCTCCGAATCGATTTTTCGTTAAAGTCACTCCATGATCTGTAGGCTTTGCCCTGCACGCATGAGCCTCTCTGGCCACTGCAGCCAGTGTGTCAACCATCGCTCTATTGCTCACTTACTCTTGCTTTGGCCTCCTGCTGTTCTGTGGGTGGGTTACATCACTGCAATTACGACCTTTTGACTTCAAGACTGAAGCATTCCTGTTATGTAATCACTTGCTTGAATATCTCCTTCCAGCTCATCAAAATTCCATCGGTTTTGATCAGAAGTGCCACTTCAGATCTGGTATCCCATTGGAAAGATGGCATCTTGCTATCCTACTGTAAGCTTGGTGCCTGTGAGAGCCATGATGTCTGGTGATGCCTCTTTGGATTCTTTCGTGCCACTCATCCCAGATATTTGTTATTCCATCAGTGTTTGTGTATTCATACCTTCAGTTTCCTCTCCAGCACTGTGGTTTGGGGTCTGTAGGGTGGGAGACCTGGTAGTGTACTGTGGATTCTATAGCTCGGTGTTGTGAAGCTGTTAGTATGCATTGTAGTTTTCAGTTGACGTTGCTGTGATAGGTCAGGTTCTGGGGGATGGCTCTCTGTATGCTTGCTCTTGTTGCCTGTCTTGCTCTGATTGATCTCTGCTGGTTCCGTCCTTGTCTCCTTTCCATAGCTCCTTTTGTTGTTTTGTGCCTCCTCAACTGCTATCGTTCTGTTTGTGTTCTGTCTCTGTCTAGAACACCTCTGTACTCTGCCGAGTATTTGAACTGTTGTTTCTCTCTTGGAGGACCCTGTTCACTGTTTCTGTCCTGAAAATCAGCTTGATCGGTCGTTCTCTCCTCTGGCACTCTATTCTCTGAAAATTTACAATCTTGTCTATTTCTTCTTCACCTATTTCTGTGATGATGTTCTCAATCTCCTTTCTTTCTGCCTGCCGTCTTTCAGTGCGTGTCCTTCTCTCGCTCTCCTTAAGCCCATGAATAAACACTACTTTGCTCTTTCCTCCTCCCATTGCCTTTCCCTCTGTGACTCTGGTTCCTGTCTGTACATGGCCATTTTCTCCCTTGTTTTTCCCAGTGGCTCTTGGTTGTGCCTCTGCATTTGACCTATCACCTCCATCTAAGACTCAGCTGCTCTCCCCTTTTCACTCCTGCACTCAAGCTTGTTATGGGCTGATATGACCTTAGCATAATTCTTATCTCCTTCCTTCCGTCCTGCCTCTCAGCTTCATATGCTGTGTCTTCTGGTCAAAGTGCCCCCTGTAACTTTGGCTTCCAGCCTGCTTACACCTCATCTCTAGCACTCTTTATCCTGGCTACTGCAGTTTCCTGACTTGTGCTCTAATTCTTCTCCTTCTCCAACCTCTTTCCTGGTAATTTCACAGAAAGCTGTCTCCATTTTTTCAGAAAGCTCTCCTAATTTCTCCCACTTTGTTCCATCCTTTTCCACTGCTCACCCATCCACTCCTTCTACCAGAACCATTCTCATCTGATCCATGGTTCCTTCTAGTTCCCTCCCTTTTTTCTTTTTTTAGAGAGGAGAGAAAGAGAGAGAGAGAGAGAGAGAGAGAGAGAGAGAGAGAGAGAGAGAGAGAGAGAGAGAGAGAGAGAGAGAGAGAGAGAGAGAGAGAGAGAGAGGGAGCGAGAGAGAGAGAGAGAGAGAGAGAGAGAGAGAGAGAGAGAGAGAGAGAGAGAGAGAGAGAGAGAGAGAGAGAGAGAGAGAGAGAGAGAGAGAGAGAGAGAGATAGAGAGAGAGAGAGAGAGGGAGCGAGAGAGAGATGGGAAATGGGAGAGAGGGGAGAGATAATGAGAGGGGAGAGGTGGGAGAGGGGAGAGGGAGAGAGAGAGAGAGGTAGATAGATAAATAGATATACAGTTAGATAGATAGATAGATAGATAGATTGATTGAGAGAGAGAGAGAGAGAGAGAGAGAGAGAGAGAGAGAGAGAGAGAGAGAGAGAGAGAATGTGGAGTGGTTAGTGGAGTGTTAGAGAGGGAGGGAAGTTTTATCAGGTCAGTTTCCAGGAAGGTGTGAAATCCTGTGTTTGTATGTGTGTGTGTGTGTATGTATGTGTGTATGTGTGTGTGTGTGTGTGTGTGTGTGTGTGTGTGTGTGTGTGTGTGTGTGCGCGTGTGTGTGTGTATGTGTGTTTGTGTGTTTGTGTGTGTGTGTGTGTGTGTGTGCGTGTGTGAGTGTGTGTGTGTGTGTGTGTGTGCGTGTGTGTGTGTGTGTGTGCGGGTGTGTGTGTGTGTGTGTGTGCGTGTGTGTGTGTGTGTGTGCGGGTGTGTGTGTGTGTGTGTGTGTGTGTGTGTGTGTGTGTGTGTGTATGGAGCCTGTCTCTGCCACTTCTTTGTGTTTGTGTGTGTGTTAATTAACAATCTGTCTCAGGTACATGTCGATTAGACACTAAGCCTGTTGTGTGTATGTGTGGTGTGTGTGTGTACTCACAAATTTGTACTCACCTATTTGTGGTTGCAGGGGTAGAGTCATAGCTCCTGGTCCCGCCTCTTCGCTGATTGCTACTAGGTCCTCTCTCCCTCTGCCCCATGAGCTTTATCATACCTCGCCTTAAAACTATGTATGGTTCCCGCCTCCACTACGTCACTTCCTAGGCTATTCCATGGCCTGACAACTCTATGACTGAAGAAATACTTCCTAACATCCCTTTAATTCATCTGAGTCTTCAACTTCCAATTGTGACCTCTTGTGTCTGTGTCCCTTCCCTGGAACATCCCGTCTTTGTCCACCCTGTCTATTCCGGGCAGTATTTTATATGTCGTTATCATGTCTCCCCTGACCCTCCTGTCCTCCAGTGTCGTCAGGCCGATTTCCCTCAACCTTTCTTCGTAGGACAATCCCCGTAGCTCTGGGACTAGTCTTGTTGCAAACCTTTGCACTTTCTCTAATTTCTTGACGTGCTTGACTAGGTGTGGATTCCAAACTGGTGCTGCATAGTCCAGTATGGACCTGACATAAATGGTATACAGAGTCTTAAACGAATCCTTACTGAGGTATCGGAATGCTATCCATAGGTTTGCCAGGCGCCCGTATGCTGCAGCAGTTATCTGATTGATGTGCGCCTCAGGAGATATGATCGGTGTTATACTCACCCCCAGATCTTTTTCCTTGAGTGAGGTTTGCAATCTTTGGCCATCTAAATTATATTGTGTCTGCGGTCTTCTTTGCCCTTCCCCAATCTTCATGACTTTGCATTTGGCAGGGTTAAATTCAAGGAGCCAGTAGCTGGACCAGGCTTGTAGCCTGTCCAGGTCTCTTTGTAGTCCTGCCTGATCCTCATCCGATTTGATTCTTCTCATTAACTTCGCAACATCTGCAAACAAGGACACTTCTGAGTCTATCCCTTCCGTTATGTCGTTCACATATACCAAGAACAGCACAGATCCTAGGACTGACCCCTGTGGAACCCCGCTTGTCACAGGCGCCCACTCTGACACCTCGTCGCGTTCCATGACTCGTTGTTGCCTCCCTGTCAGATATTCTCTGATCCACTGCAGTGCCTTTCCTGTTATGTGTGCCTGATCCTCTAGCTTTTGCAGTAACGTCTTGTGAGGAACTGTGTCGAAGGCTTTCTTGCAGTCCAAAAATATGCAGTCGATCCACCCCTCTCTCCTTTGTCTTCTGTCACCTTGTCATAAAACTCTAGTAGGTTTGTGGCACAGGATTTTCCTTTCCTGAAACCGTGCTGGTTGTCAATTATACACTTGTTTCTTTCCAGGTGCTCCACCATTCTCCTCCTGATGATCTTCTCCATGACCTTGCATACTATACACGTTAGTGATACAGGTCTGTAGTTTAGTGCCTCATGTCTGTCTCCCTTTTTAAAAATTGGGACTACATTTGCCATTTTCCATACCTCAGGGAGTTGCCCAGTTTCAAATGATGTGTTGAAGATCTTTGTTAATGGATCACACAATATCTCTGCTCCCTCTTTAAGGACCCATGGAGAGATGTTGTCTGGTCCCACCGCCTTTGAGGTGTCAAGTTCGCATAGCAGCTTCTTCACCTCCTCCTTGGATATATGTACCTCATCCAGCACTTGCTGGTGTACCCCCCTGTTCTGATTTCCTGGAGTCCTACTGGTTTCCACTGTAAATACCTCTTTGAATCTTGTGTTGAGCTCCTGACATACCACTCGGTCGTTTCTTGTGAATTCCCCATCACCCTTCCTCAGTCTGATTACCTGGTCCTTGACTGTTGTTTTCCTCCTGATGTGGTTGTACAACAGCTTCGGGTCAGTCTTTACTTTTGATGCTATGTCATATTCATATTGTCTCTGAGCCTCCCTTCTTATCTGTGCATATTCGTTTCTGGCTCTTCGGCTAATCTCTTTATTTTCCAGAGTTCTCTGTCTTCTGTACCTTTTCCATTCTCTAGTACACCTAGTTTTTGCCTCCCTACACCTTTGGGTGAACCAAGGACTCGTTCTGTTCTTCCCATTATTTCTGTTTCCCTTGGGAACAAACCTCTCCTCTGCCTCCTTGCATTTTGTTGCCACATAGTCCATCATTTCTTGTGCTGGTTTTCTTGTCAGTTCCCTCTCCCACTGAATGTCTTGAAGGAAGTTCCTCATGCCTGAGTAATTCCCCCTTTTGTAGTTTGGTTTTTCGCACCCTATTCCTGCTACTCTCTCCACTTGGAGCTCAAGTATGTAGTCGAAGCACAGAACCACATGATCACTAGCTCCCAGGGGCCTTTCATACATGATACCCTCGATGTCCGAACTACTCAAGGTGAATACAAGGTCCAGTGTTGCTGGTTCATCCTCTCCTCTCTCTCTGGTAGTGTCTCTAACATGTTGATGCATGAGGTTTTCCAGTACCACATTCATCATCTTGGCTCTCCATGTTTTGGGACCCCCATGGGGCTCCAGGTTTTCCCAGTCAATCTCCTTGTGATTGAAATCACCCATAACTAGTAACTTTGCTCCCCCCATGTGTGCTCTCCTGGCCACCTCGGCTAGTGTGTCGATCATTGCTCTGTTGCTCTCATCATATTCTTCTCTTGGCCTCCTGCAGTTCTGTGGTGGGTTGTACATTACTGCAATTATCACCTTATGTCCCTCAGACTGGATTGTTCCTACTAAGTAGTCCCTTTCCCCAGTGCCATCCATTCCTTCCATTTTCTCAAAACCCCAATGGTTTTTAATGAGCAGTGCAACTCCTCCTCCCCCTCTCCTTCCTCTGTGTTTCCTGAGGATTTGATATCCGGATGGAAAGATTGAATCTGTTATTATTCTGGTGAGTTTTGTTTCTGTGAGTGCTATTATGTCTGGGGATGTCACCTTTATTCTTTCGTGCCACTCCTCATACTTGTTTGTTATTCCATCTGCATTTGTATACCTCACCTTCAACTTCTTTTCTAAGACTGTGGTCTGGGAGGTGTATTGGGGTTGGGGAAGTGGGAGACCTGGTAAGGAACTATGGGTTGTTGCTGTGGGGGTGGAGTTTGTAATGTAGTGGGTGGGGGCATTGGATGTGTCATGTGTGTTTTGATTTAGAGTGTTTGGTTGTGTGTGTGTGTGTGTGTGTGTGTGTGTGTGTGTGTGTGTGTGTGTGTGTGTGTGTGTGTGTGTGTGTGTGTGTGTATGTGTGTGTGTGTGTGAGTGTGTGTGTGTGTTTTGTGTGTGTGTGTTTTGTTTGTGTGTGTGTGTGTTTTGTGTGCGTATGTATCTGTGTGTGTATACTTATCTAGCTGTACTCACCTAGTTGTGGGAGAAGGGGTCGAATCACAGCACCTAGCCCCGTCTCTTCACTGCCAACTTCTAGGTCACTCTTCCCGCTCCTTGAGCTTCATCATACCTCTTCTTAAAGCTATGTATGGATCCTGCCTCCATTACTTCACTTTCCAGACTACTCCACTTCCTGACAACTCTGTGACTGAAGAAATTCTTCCTGACATCCTATAATTCATCTGAGTCTTCAACTTCCAACTGTGACCCTTTGTTGCTGTCACATGTCTGGAACATCCTCTTTCTGTCCACCTTGTCCATTCCTCTCAGTATTTTACATGTGGTTATCTTATCCTACCAATTTCTACTGTCTTGCATTTTTTGTTCATCTGTCTAATAGTACGTATTCATTTGCAATTTTCTTATGTTTTCATTATATATATATATATATATATATATATATATATATATATATATATATATATATATGTATATATGTATATATATATATATATATATATATATATATATATATATATACATATATATATATATATGTCGTGCCGAATAGGCAGAACTTGCGATCTTGGCTTAAATAGCAACGCTCATCTTGCCATATAGGACAAGTGAAAATTTGTGTATGCAATAATTTCGCCAAAATCATTCTAAACCTAACGAAAAAAATATTTTTCACTGTGTTTGTTTATTATTAAATTATTGTAAACAAATCTAAAATGTATTTAGTTGGGTTAGGCTAAAATAAATTGTTCTTGTTATAATAAGGTTAGGTAAGTTTTCTAAGATTCTTTTGGTGCAAAATTATAAATTTTTACATTAACATAAGAACATAAGAACATAAGAACGAAGGAACACTGCAGAAGGCCTACTGGCCCATGCGAGGCAGGTCCAAGTTTCACATTAATGAGAAAAATATATCTTTAAACATATAAAAGAAAATTTCAGAGAGGACTTAATTTTAAATGAGTTCTTGCTAATTGACCAGTTTTACATATTCGGCACGACATATATATATATATATATATATATATATATATATATATATATATATATATATATATATATATATATATATATATATATATATATATATTTATATATATATATATATATATATATATATATATATATATATATATATATATATATATATATATATATATATATATTTATATATATATATATATACATATATATATATACATTTTTTTTTTATTATCACACTGGCCCGAAAAAGAAAAATTTCACCATCATTCACTCCATCACTGTCTTGCCAGAAGGATGCTTTACACTACAGTTTTTAAACTGCAACATTAACACCCCTCCTTCAGAGTGCAGGCACTGTACTTCCCATCTCCAGGACTCAAGTCCGGCCTGCCGGTTTCCCTGAACCCCTTCATAAATGTTACTTTGCTCACACTCCAACAGCACGTCAAGTATTAAAAACCATTTGTCTCCATTCACTCCTATCAAACACGCTCACGCATGCCCGCTGGAAGTCCAAGCCCCTCGCACACAAAACCTCCTTTACCCCCTCCCTCCAACCTATCCTAGGCCGACCCCTACCCCTCCTTCCTTCCACTACAGACTGATACACTCTTGAAGTCATTCTGTTTCGCTCCATTCTCTCTACATGTCCGAACCACCTCAACAACCCTTCATCAGCCCTCTGGACAACAGTTTTGGTAATCCCGCACCTCCTCCTGACTTCCAAACTACGAATTCTCTGCATTATATTCACACCACACATTGCCCTCAGACATGACATCTCCACTGCCTCCAGCCTTCTCCTCGCTGCAACATTCATCACCCATGCTTCACACCCATATAAGAGCGTTGGTAAAACTATACTCTCATACATTCCCCTCTTTGCCTCCAAGGACAAAGTTCTTTGTCTCCACAGACTCCTAAGTGCACCACTCACTCTTTTTCCCTCATCAATTCTATGATTCACCTCATCTTTCATAGACCCATCCGCTGACACGTCCACTCCCAAATATCTGAATACGTTCACCTCCTCCATACTCTCTCCCTCCAATCTGATATTCAATCTTTCATCACCTAATCTTTTTGTAATCCACATAACCTTACTCTTTCCTGTATTCACCTTTAATTTACTTCTTTTGCACACCCTACCAAATTCATCCACCAATCTCTGCAACTTCTCTTCAGAATCTCCCAAGAGCACAGTGTCATCAGCAAAGAGCAGCTGTGACAACTCCCACTTTGTGTGTGATTCTTTATCTTTTAACTCCACGCCTCTTGCCAAGACCCTCGCATTTACTTCTCTTACAACCCCATCTATAAATATATTAAACAACCACGGTGACATCATACATCCCTGTCTAAGGCCTACTTTTACTGGGAAAAAAATTCCCTCTTTCCTACATACTCTAACTTGAGCCTCACTATCCTCGTAAAAACTCTTCACTGCTTTCAGTAACCTACCTCCTACACCATACACTTGCAACATCTGGCACATTGCCCCCCTATCCACCCTGTCATACGCCTTTTCCAAATCCATAAATGCCACAAAGACCTCTTTAGCCTTATCTAAATACTGTTCACTTATATGTTTCACTGTAAACACCTGGTCCACACACCCCCTACCTTTCCTAAAGCCTCCTTGTTCATCTGCTATCCTATTCTCCGTCTTACTCTTAATTCTTTCAATTATAACTCTACCATACACTTTACCAGGTATACACAACAGACTTATGCCCCTATAATTTTTGCACTCTCTTTTATCCCCTTTGCCTTTATACAAAGGAACTATACATGCTCTCTGTCAATCCCTAAGTACCTTACCCTCTTCCATACATTTATTAAATAATTGCACCAACCACTCCAAAACTATATCCCCACCTGCTTTTAACATTTCTATCTTTATCCCATCAATCTCGGCTGCCTTACCCTCTTTCATTTTACCTACTGCCTCACGAACTTCCCCCACACTCACAACTGGCTCTTCCTCACTCCTACAAGATGTTATTCCTCCTTGCCCTATACACGAAATCACAGCTTCCCTATCTTCATCAACATTTAACAATTCCTCAAAATATTCCCTCCATCTTCCCAATACCTCTAACTCTCCATTTAATAACTCTCCTCTCCTATTTTTAACTGACAAATCCATTTGTTCTCTAGGCTTTCTTAACTTGTTAATCTCACTCCAAAACTTTTTCTTATTTTCAACAAAATTTGTTGATAACATCTCACCCACTCTCTCATTTGCTCTCTTTTTACATTGCTTCACCACTCTCTTAACCTCTCTTTTTCTCCATATACTCTTCCCTCCTTGCATCACTTCTACTTTGTAAAAACTTCTCATATGCTAACTTTTTCTCCCTTACTACTCTCTTTACATCATCATTCCACCAATCGCTCCTCTTCCCTCCTGCACCGACTTTCCTGTAACCACAAACTTCTGCTGAACACTCTAACACTACATTTTTAAACCTTCCCCATACCTCTTCGACCCCATTGCCTATGCTCTCATTAGCCCATCTATCCTCCAATAGCTGTTTATATCTTACCCTAACTGCCTCGTCTTTTAGTTTATAAACCTTCACCTCTCTCTTCCCTGATGCTTCTATTCTCCTTGTATCCCATCTACCTTTTACTCTCAGTGTAGCTACAACTAGAAAGTGATCTGATATATCTATGGCCCCTCTATAAACATGTACATCCTGAAGTCTACTCAACAGTCTTTTATCTACCAATACATAATCCAACAAACTACTGTCATTTCGCCCTACATCATATCTTGTATACTTATTTATCCTCTTTTTCTTAAAATATGTATTACCTATAACTAAACCCCTTTCTATACAAAGTTCAATCAAAGGGCTCCCATTATCATTTACACCTGGCACCCCAAACTTACCTACCACACCCTCTCTAAAAGTTTCTCCTACTTTAGCATTCAGGTCCCCTACCACAATTACTCTCTCACTTGGTTCAAAGGCTCCTATACATTCACTTAACATCTCCCAAAATCTCTCTCTCTCCTCTGCATTCCTCTCTTCTCCAGGTGCATACACGCTTATTATGACCCACTTCTCGCATCCAACCTTTACTTTAATCCACATAATTCTTGAATTTACACATTCATATTCTCTTTTCTCCTTCCATAACTGATCATTTAACATTACTGCTACCCCTTCCTTTGCTCTAACTCTCTCAGATACTCCAGATTTAATCCCATTTATTTCCACCCACTGAAACTCTCCTACCCCCTTCAGCTTTGTTTCGCTTAGGGCCAGGACATCCAACTTCTTTTCATTCATAACATCAGCAATCATCTGTTTCTTGTCATCCGCACTATGTCTACGCACATTTAAGCATCCCAGTTTTATAAAGTTTTTCTTCTTCTCTTTTTTAGTAAATGTCTACAGGAGAAGGGGTTACTAGCCCATTGCTCCCGGCATTTTAGTCGCCTCATACGACACGCATGGCTTACGGAGGAAAGATTCTTTTCCACTTCCCCATGGACAATAGAAGAAATAAAGAAGAACAAGAGCTATTTAGAAAAAGGAGAAAAACCTAGATGTATGTATATATATATATATATGCATGTGCGTGTCTGTGAAGTGTGACCAAAGTGTAAGTAGGAGTAGCAAGATATCCCTGTTATCTAGCGTGTTTATGAGACAGAAAAAGAAACCAGCAATCCTACCATCATGCAAAACAGTTACAGGTTTTTGTTTCACAGTCATCTGGCAGGACGGTAGTACTTCCCTGGGTGGTTGCTGTCTACCAACCTACTACCTATAATATATATATATATATATATATATATATATATATATATACATATATATATATATATATATATATATATATATATATATATATATATAATATATATATATATATATATATATATATATATATATATATATATATATATATATATATATATATATATATATATATATATATATATATATATATCTATATATATATATATATGTATATATATATTATGACCACGAACGAATGGTATTGATCAATAACAACACTGCACGAGCCAAGGACTCTAGCCCATGCTGCCTTGGCCTGCCTCATGGTGGGCGGGAGCACATGACGCCCTTATCCACTGAACCATACGATCCTTAAGAGGAGGGCATCCAGCGAAACTGAATGTAGTACTCCATACCCAAGGACACACGATGGTGTGGATGACTCTAGGCTAATTTCATTCTAGTTCTTGTTTGGTGTACTAGTTCAACGAGCAGTATTTCATATTATTGTGACCACGAGCGAGTGATATTGATCAATAACAACACTGCACTATCCAAGGACTCGAACCCATGCTATGGGGGGCCTTTGATTGAAGTTTGTATAGAAAGGGATTTACTTATAGGTAATATCGTATTTCAAGACAAAGAGGATAAATAAGTATACAAGATATGATGTAGGGCGAGATGACAGTAGTTTGTTGGATTATGTATTAGTAGATAAAAGACTGTTGAGTAGACTTCAGGATGTACATGTTTATAGAGGGGCCACAGATATATCAGATAACTTTTTAGTTGTAGCTACAGTGAGATTAAAAGGTAGATGGGATACAAGGAAAATTGAGCAGCAATTAAAGACAGGTGAAGGTGTATAAAGTAAAAGAGGAGGCAGTTACGGTAAGATATAAACAACTATTGGAGGATAGATGGGCTAGTGAGAGCATAGACAATGGGGTCGACGGCATATGGAGTAGGTTTATGAATGTAATGTTCAGCAGAAGTTTGTGGTTACAGGAAAATGGGTGCGGGAGGGAAGAGGAGCGATTGGCGGAATGATGATGTAAAGAAAAAGTTTGCATATGAGAGATTTTTACAAAGTAGAAGTGATGAAAGGAGAGAAGAGCATATGGAGAGAAAAAGAGAGGTTAAGAGAGTGGCGAAGCAATGTAAAAAGAGAGCAACTGAGAAAGTGGGTGAGATTTTATCAACAAATTTTGTTGAAAATAAGAAATGTTTTGTAGTGAAATTGACAAGTTAAGGAAGAAAAGGGAACAAATGGATTTGTCAGTTAAAAATAGGATAGGAGAGTTAATAAATGGGGAGTTAGAGGCATTGAGAAGATGGAGGGAATATTTTGAGGAATTGTTAAATGTTGATGAAGATAGGGAAGCTGTGATTTCGTGTATAGGGCAAGGAGGAATAACATCTTGTAGGAGTGAGGAAGAGCCAGTTGTGAGTGTGGGGGAAGTTCGTGAGGCAGTAGGTAAAATGAAAGAGGGTAAGGCAGCCGAGATTGATGGGATAAAGATAGAAATGTTAAAAGCAGGTGGGGATATAGTTTTGGAGTGGTTGGTGCTATTATTTAATAAATTTAATAAATTTAATAAATGAATGGAAGAGGGTAAGGTACCTAGGGATTGGCAGAGATTATGTGTAGTTCCTTTGTATAAAGACAAAGGGGACAAAAGAGAGCGAAAAACTATAGGGGAATTAGTCTGTTGAGTATACGTGGAGAAGTGTATGGTTGAGTTATTGTTGAAAGAATTAAGATTAGGACGGAGAGTAGAATAGCAGATGAACAAGGAGGTTTTAGGAAAGGTAGGGGGGGTATAGACCAAGTGTTTACATTGAAACATGTAAGTGAACAGTATTTAGATAAGTGTAAAGAGGTTTTTGTGGTATTTATGGATTTGGAAAAGGCATATGATGGGGTGGATAGGGGGGCAATGTGGCAGATGTTGCAGGTGTATGGTATAGAAGGTAGGTTACTGAAAGCAGTGAAGAGTTTGTAAGAGGATAGTGAGGCTCAAGTTAGAGTATGTAGGAAAGAGGGAGATTATTTTCCAGTAAAAGTAGGCCTTAGACAAGGATGTGTGATGTCACTGAGGTTGTTCAATATATTTATAGATGTGGTTGTAAGAGAAGTGAATGCTGGGGAGTTGGCAAGAGGTGTGGAGTTAAAATACAAAGAATCAAACACAAAGTGAGAGTTTTCATAGTTGCACTTTGCTGATGACACTGTGCTTTTGAGAGATTCTGAAGAGAAGTTGCAGAGGTTGATGGATGAATTTGGTAGGGTATGCAAGAGAAGAAAATTAAAAGTGAATATAGGAAAGAGTAAGGATATGAGGATAACAAAAAGAGTAGGTGGTGAAAGATTGGACATTAAATTGGAGGTAGAGAGTATTGAGGAGGTGAAAGTATTCAGATATTTAGGAGTGAACGTGTGAGCAGATGGGTCTATGAAGGACGAGGTGAATCATAGAAATGATGAGAGGAAAAGGGTGAGTGGTGCACTTAGGAGTCTGTGGAGACGAAGCAAAAAGGGGAATGCATGAGTGTATAGTTGTACCAACACTGTTGTATGGGTGTGAAGCATGGGTGATGTATGTTGCAATGAGGAGAAGGCTGGAGGCAGTGGAGATGTCATGTCTGAGGGCAATGTGTGGTGTGAATATAATGCAGAGAATTCATAGTTTGGAAATTAGGAGGAGGTGTGGGATTACCAAAACTGTTGTCCAGGGAGCTGAAGAGGGATTGTTGAGGTGGTTCGGACATGTATAAAGAATGGAACAAAACAGAATGACTTCGAGAGTGTATAAATCTGTATTGGAGGGAAGGTGGGGAAGGGGACAACCTAGAAAGGGTTGGAGGGAGGGGGAAAAGGAGATTTTGTGTGCGATGGGCTTGGACTTCCAGCAAGCGAGCGTGAGCGTATTTGATAGGAGTGAATGGAGACAAATAGTTTTTAATACTTGAAGGGATTCAGGGAAAGCAGCAGGCCGGACTTGAGTCCTGGAGATGGGATGTACAGTGTTTGCACTTTGAAGAAGGAGTGTTAATGTTGCTTTTTTATAACTGTAGTCTAAAGCATCCCTCTGGCAAGACAGTGATGGAGTGAATGATGATGAAAGTTTTTCTTATTCGGGCCACCCTACCTTGGTGGGAATCGGCCAGTGTGTTAATAAAAAAAAATATATAAATATACATATATGTATATATATATATATATATATATATATATATATATATATATATATATATATATATATATATATATATATATAATATATATATATATATATAGGCCGGTGAAGGGAGGCCTCATGGAGGAGGAGGAGGAGGAGGAGGCAGAGGTTGAGGGGTAAATCTGTGTCCTCCCTTTCCCCCCTTCCCCCTTCCCCAAACAGGCGCATACATCGTGTGCTCGTGTTACAACAACGGAGTGTTTGTTCACCGTGTGTATAGTGTATATAGTGTATAGAGCATAGTATGTGCATGGTATGTGCATAGCATGTGTAGTGTATAGCGGTGTGTCGTTTATAGTGGGGTCTGTGCACAGAGCATAGTGGTGTATAGTAACAGGTGCACAGAGCATTGTGGTGTATAGTAACAGGTGCACAGAGCATTGTTGTATAGTGACTTGTCCTGGGAGGGAGTGAGTCCCCTACTCCGCCTCATCACACATCTTCAACTTCTCCCTTTCCTCCACTGCCCACCATAAGGACGGGAGACCCCTCTCCTCCCCCCACCACCGCCATGAACTACATGGGGTATTTTCCCTTCAGCCTGGGCTTACCACACAGTTTGAGGTATGGCAGATGATGCAGCCAGCCAGCCACAAAGCCAGGGAAACAATGCACCCAACAATGAAAGAAGAGTCACATGTCAGGTGTGTGGAGAGTTTCGTGCACGCAACAGGGATGGCCGCATTCGTGCACACAATGGGTGTGCGGGATCACATATGTCCCCAGCATAGAGCAATCCACAGCCTCCACAGGCAGATGACAATTCTAATGGCAACCTCCTCACTTGCGATAACCTTCTGTTGGCATTTAAATCCACTGCTAGCAGTACCCTATTCCACATCCCTAAAGCGGCTCGCCCATATGCAGCAGGGAAATTCACAGACCTTCTTAAGCAGGTGAATGGAGGTTCCACCAACTTAGAAGCCCGAGGCACCATCCAAGGATGGCGCAACCTACTCATGTTCGGCAATGTCTGTCTTGCAGTTCCTGAGAGACGAGGCAAACTGCTAACCACATCAGTTATCAAGGCAGTGTGCAACTACCCAAGAACGGATAATTGTGTCCCTCTGTCCCATCATCGCAGGAATCACAGAGGTAGACCCAAGAAAGTCCCACTGAAAATGAGAAAATTTGCGCACAGGTTAGCAAAAAAATCGAAGAAGGTAACACAGTGGGAGCAATCCGAATAATTACAAGTGACGACACTGTAGCCCCCAAAGATGAGACCACAGCTCAAGCACTAAGACACAAGCATCCAACCAGGGACACCATAACCATCAACAACAACCCTGAGGAAGACCCCATCACTGAACAATTAATTTTGCCAGAATCAGAAGTCTATAAGGCGATTGTGTCATTTCCAGCAGGATCTGCAGGAGGTTACACTGGAATTCGACCTCAGCACCTCAAAGAGATGGTAAATCCAGTACTCGGTGCATCTGCATCAATTCTTCTCACCGAGTTAACAACTTTCGTCAACAACTGCTTGGCTGGGCGAATCCCAGGAGAAATTAAACCTTTCTTTTTTGGAGCCTCACTATGTGCTTTGAAGAAGAAGGATGGGGGAATCAGACCCATTGCAGTTGGAAACACTCTTCGCCGTCTCGTTGCCAAAGCAGCAGTAAGAAACATTCGCCTAGGTCTTTGGGGTCTCTCAAGGCAGTGAAGCTGCAGCTCATGTGGCAAGGGCCTACATCAGGGACCTACGTGAAGACAAGGCCGTAGTCAAACTTGATTTTAGAAATGCCTTTAATATGGTGAAGAGAGATGCTCTCTTGCCAGCTGTTCAGGATCGGTTCCCCAGTCTTTTTCCCTTCATTTCAGCCGGCTACAGTAAACCCTCAAGTCTTTTGTTTGGAGAACATGAAATTCTCTCATCAGAGGGTGTTCAGCAGGGTGACCCACTAGCTCCACTTCTCTTCTGCTTGGCAGTAAGAGAACTAACTTCCAGCCTATGCAGCGAGCTCAACATCTGGAGCCTGGATGATGGCACTCTGTTAGGGGACCTACAACTGGTAAAAACACAGGGTGAAGACTTGGGACTCATTCTCAATCCCTCCAAGTGTGAAATCATCACAGTAAAACAGGAAATAATCAATGCTGTGCGAAGAATCCTCCCAGAAGTCTCTATTACCACTCTGTCCAACAGTACCCTCTTGGAAGCACCGCTGGGTCACAAGACCATCGACACTGTCCTCAAGGACAAATTGAATGACCTGATGAGAATGGAGGAGAGAATAAGCGATCTTGATGCCCATGATGCTCTGTATCTCCTCACAAGGTGCCTTACTATGCCAAGACTCACTTACTTCTTGAGGTGTGCACCCTCTTTTGACAACCCAACACTCGACGAATATGACGCACACCTGAGGACAACCTTTAAGAAGGCGCTGAACCTGTCACTAGAGGATCAGCAAACCCTCTCATTGCGACTGGGAGGTATAGGGGTGCGCAAAGCAACGCATGTTGCTTTACCTGCTTTTCTGTCTTCGTGTTTGGCTTCCAGTACATTAGTCAAGAAGATTGTTCCCGAGTGCTTGAGAGACGTGGTAGGAGCTCAAGACCCCAGGTTTACTGAAGCAGCGATTCGGTGGGACACCCTTGCAGATTCCTCCAGTAGACCAGCTCCTCCCAAAGAATACAAACAATCCCACTGGGACAAATCGATCATGGAAAAAATTGCCAGCACAATGCTCTCCAATGCCTCAGGAAAGGACAAAGCTCGTCTTCTGGCAGTGAAGGCACCACACTCAGGAGATTTCCTGTTAGCTGTTCCCAATTCCTCCTTGGGCACTCGACTAGACCCACAGGCCATTCGGATTGGTGTTGCTCTTCGCCTAGCCGCCCCAATCCTCACCGAACATAGGTGTATTTGCGGCAGGGCGACAGCTGATCAATTTGGACTTCATGGTCTTGTGTGTCACACAGCAGAAGGGAAGTATGCCAGGCATGAGGAGGTCAATGACATCATAAAGAGAAGCCTCGCCACAGCCCGTTGCCCAGCTCAACGGGAACCCCAAGTGCAGAGGTCTGACGGAAGTCAAAAGCGTCCTGATGGAGCCACTATGCTACCTTGGAAGGATGGAAAGCAGATTGCCTGGGAATACACCTGTGCCGCCACATTGGCAAACACCTACTTGCCATACTCCGTAGTGGAAGGGGGTGGAGCTGCCAGCTACAGGGAGACCCACAAGACCCGCAAATATGAAGACCTTCCCCCTTGCTATAACTTCATCCCATGGGGCAAGTGTGCTCTGAAGTTCCTCAAAGAGCTGGGTGAAAAGCTCATCATAGAAACCAAGGACCAGAGGGCGACCAGCTTCCTCTTTCAGAGACTCAGTGTTGCTATCCAAAGAGGAAATGCCTGCAGCATTCTGGGCAAGCAGCCCACAGCCGGGGAGCTGGACGAAGTAATCGAGATATAGCTCTGAGTTAACTATGTTGTTTTACTTTCTATTGCTTCTTTGTGAATGTTTTGTCAATGTATTTTGTCTATAAATAAAATATATATATAATATAGAGGGTGGTAGGAGAAAATTCTCAAACAGCTTCAGGGAGAACCTTGAGTTTTCCCTGAAGCAAGTTTATTCTTTTCTCTGAGGATGTGGGTCCCCTAGACAGTTCTAGAGGTGGTACCTCCCTATATTTATGTATATATATATATATATATATATATATATATATATATATATATATATATATATATATATATATATATATATATATATATATATATATATATATATATATATATATATATATATATATATATATATATATATATATATATATATATATATATATATATATATATATACATATGCAATAAGATCACAGTAAACAGGTGATTTCAGAATATGCAAAACAACCACTCTGAAAAAATAGAGAAATTCCAAGCGCTTTCGTGACTACTCACATTATCAAGGAACTATCTATTTTTTCAGAGTGGTTGTTTTGCATATATACATATATATATACATCTATATATATATATATATATATATATATATATATATATATATATATATATATATATATATATATATATATATATAAACTTTCTCCATCATTCACTCCATCACTGTCTTGCCAGAAGGGTGCTTTACACTACAGTTTTTAAACTGCAACATTAACACCCCTCCTTCAGAATGCAGGCACTGTACTTCCCATCTCCAGGACTCAAGTCCGGCCTGCCGGTTTCCCTGAATCCCTTCATAAATGTTACTTTGCTCGCACTCCAACAGCACGTCAAGTATTAAAAACCATTTGTCTCCATTCACTCCTATCAAACACGCTCACGCATGCCTGCTGGAAGTCCAAGCCCCTCGCACACAAAACCTCCTTTACCCCCTCCCTCCAACCTTTCCTAGGCCGATCCCTACCCCGCCTTCCTTCCACTACATACTGATACACTCTTGAAGTAACTCTGTTTCGCTCCATTCTCTCTACATGTCCGAACCACCTCAACAACCCTTCCTCAGCCCTCTGGACAACAGTTTGGGTAATCCCTCACCTCCTCCTAACTTCCAAACTACGAATTCTCTGCATTATATTCACACCACACATTGTCCTCAGACATGACATCTCCACTGCCTCCAGCCTTCTCCTCGCTGCAACATTCATCACCCATGCTTCACACCCATATAAGAGCGTTGGTAAAACTATACTCTCATACATTCCCCTCTTTGCCTCCAAGGACAAAGTTCTTTGTCTCCACAGACTCCTAAGTGCACCACTCACTCTTTTCCCCTCATCAATTCTATGATTCAACTCATCTTTCATAGACCCATCTGCTGACACGTCCACTCCCAAATATCTGAATACATTCACCTCCTCCATACTCTCTCCCTCCAATCTGATATCCAATCTTTCATCAGCTAATCATTTTGTTATCCTCATAACCTTACTCTTTCCTGTATATATATATATATATATATATATATATATATATATATATATATATATATATATATATATATATATATATATATATATATATATATATATATATATATATATATGTCGTGCCGAATATGTAAAACTGGTCGATTAGCAAGAACTCATTTAAAATTAAGTCCTTTCTGAAATTTTCTCTTTTACGTGTGAAGATGTATTTTTTTCCTTAATGTTAATGTAAAAATTTTTAATTTTGCACCAAAAGAATCTTAGAAAACTTACCTAATCTTATTATAACAAGAACAATTTATTTTAGCCTAACCCAATTAAATATATTTTAAAATTGTTTACAATAATTTAATACTAAACAAACACAGTAAAATATATTTTTCTCGTTAGGTTCAGAATGATTCTGGCGAAATTATTGCATACACAAAATTTCACTTGTCCTATATGGCAAGATGAACGTTGCTATTTAAGCCAAGATCGTAAGTTCTGCCTATTCGGCACGACATATATATATATTTATTTAAATATATATATATATATATATATATATATATATATATATATATATATATATATATATATATATATATATATATATATATATACATATATATATATATATATATATATATATATATACATATATATATATATATATATATATATATATATATATATATATATATACATATATATATATATATATATATATATATATATATATATATATATATATATATATATATATATATATATATATACATATATATATATATATATATATATATATATATATATATATATATATATATATATATATATATATATGTATATATATATATATATATATATGTATATATATATATATACATATATATATATATACATATATATATATATATATATATACATATATATATATATATATATATATATATATATATATATATATATATATATATATATATATATATATATATATATATATATATATGGCAGAGAGAATTCATAGATCCTTTGTATAAAGGCAAAGGGGAGAAAAGAGAGTGCAAAAATTATAGGGGGATAAGTTTGTTGAGTGTACCTGGTAAAGTGTATGGTAGAGTAATTATTGAAAGAATTAAGAGTAAGACGGAGAATAGGATAGCAGATGAACAAGGAGGCTTTAGGAAAGGTAGGGGGTGTGTGAACCAGGTGTTTACAGCGAAACACATAAGTGAACAGTATTTAGAGAAGGCTAAAGAGGTCTTTGTGGCGTTTATGGATTTGGAAAAGGCGTATGACAGGGTGGATAGGGGGGCAATGTGGCAGATGTTGCAGGTATATGGTGTAGGAGGTAGGTTACTGAAAGCAGTGAAGAGTTTTTACGAGGATAGTGAGGCTCAAGTTAGAGTATGTAGGAAAGAGGGAAATTATTTTCCAGTAAAAGTAGGCCTTAGACAAGGATGTGTGATGTCACCGTGTTTGTTTAATATATTTATAGATTGGGTTGTAAGAGAAGTAAATGCGAGGGTCTTGGCAAGAGGCGTGGAGTTAAAAGATAAAGAATCACACATAAAGTGACACTGTGCTCTTTGGAGATTCTGAAGAGAAGTTGCAGAGATTGTTGGATGAATTTGGTAGGGTATGCAAAAGCAGAAAATTAAAAGTGAATACAGGAAAGAATAAGGTTATGAGGATAACAGAAAGATTAGTTGATGAAAGATTTGATATCAGATTGGAGGGAGAGAGTATGGAGGAGGTGAATGTATTCAGATATTTGGGAGTGGACGTGTCAGCGGATGGAACTATGAAAGATGAGGTGAATCATAGAATTGATGAGGGGAAAAGGGTGAGCGGTGCACTTAGGAGTCTGTGGAGACAAAGAACTTTGTCCTTGGACGCAAAGAGGGGAATGTATGAGAGTATAGTTTTACCAATGCTCTTATATGGGTGTGAAGCATGGGTGATGAATGTTGCAGCGAGGAGAAGGCTGGAGGCAGTGGAGATGTCATGTCTGAGGGCAATGTGTGGTGTGAATATAATGCAGAGAATTCGTAGTTTGGAAGTTAGGAGGAGGTGCGGGATTACCCAAACTGTTGTCCAGAGGGCTGAGGAAGGGTTGTTGAGGTGGTTCGGACATGTAGAGAGAATGGAGCGAAACAGAATGACTTCAAGAGTGTATCAGTCTGTAGTGGAAGGAAGGCGGGGTAGGGGTCGGCCTAGGAAAGGTTGGAGGGAGGGGGTAAAGGAGGTTTTGTGTGCGAGGGGCTTGGACTTCCAGCAGGTATGCATGAGCGTCTTTGATAGGAGTGAATGGAGACAAATGGTTTTTAATACTTGACGTGCTGTTGGAGTGTGAGCAAAGTAACATATATGAAGGGGTTCAGGGAAACCGGCAGGCCGGACTTGAGTCCTGGAGATGGGAAGTACAGTGCCTGCACTCTGAAGGAGGGGTGTTAATGTTGCAGGTTAAAATCTGTAGTGTAAAGCACCCTTCTGGCAAGACAGTGATGGAGTGAATGATGGTGAAAGTTTTTCTATTTCGGTCCACCCTGCCTTGGTGGGAATCGCCCAGTGTGATAATAATAAAAGAATATATATATATATATATATATATATATATATATATATATATATATATATATATATATATATATATATATATATATATATATATATATATATATATATGTCGTGCCGAATATGTAAAACTGGTCAATTAGCAAGAACTCATTTAAAATTAAGTCCTTTCTAAAATTTTCTCTTATACGTTTAAGGATATATTTTTTTCATTAATGTTAATGTAAAAAATTTAAATTTTGCTCCAATAGAATCTTAGAAAACTTACCTAACCTTTTATAACAAGAACAATTTATTTTAGCCTAACCCAACTAAATATATTTTAGATTTGTTTACAATAATTTAATAATAAACAAACACAGGGAAATATATTTTTTTCGTTAGGTCCAGAATGATTTTGGCGAAATTATTGCATACACAAATTTTCGCTTGTTTTATATGGCAAGATGAACGTTGCTATTTAAGCTAAGATCGCAAGTTCTGCCTATTCGGCACGACATATATATATACTCGCCTAACGCGAGCTTACATAAGAGGTGAGTGGAGTAGAGTAGTCAGTAGAGCACCTCTGTGGGTATAGAGTAGGTCTTCAAGGCTTAATCATTTTAACTTAAATTGAGAAGCTCTTGGTCTAGAGTTTTAGTCTCTAAAGGAGAAGTGAGCCCAACTTTCTGACGCGGTCATGACAATTATGCGAAAAAGTATGATTTTGGGTTTTGTTTACAGAAAAATAGTGTAAGTCTCTGGGAACATTTTGAGGAAAACTCCATCGTAATACGATGTTTCTAAAGCAAATTATAGCCACTTGAAACATGTCAGGTGACGACCCACCAGGTAAATGTATGCATAAGTGCCAGGTGAACTTTTTATATATTTTTTTGTTTGTTTTTTTAATTTTCTGTCAATTTTTCTTTCTAATACACTTAATTTACCACTTAATATCATTACAATGTGGGAGGAGCATATATCAGAGGTGGGAGGAGTTTATATCAGAGGTGGTAGGAGCTTATGTCAGAGGTATGAGGAGCTTATAGCATAGGTGGGAGGAGCTTAAATCAGAGGTGGGAGAAGCTTATATCAGAGGTGGGAGGAGCTTATAGCAGACGTGGGAGGAGCTTATATCATAGGTGGGTGGAGCTTATTTCAGAGGTGGGAGAAGCTTATATCAGAGGTGGGAGAAACTTATGTCAAAGATGGGAGGAGCTTATATCAGAGGTGGGAGGAGCTTATAGCAGAAGTGGGAGGAGATTATAGCACAGATGGGAGGAGCTTATAGCATAGGTGGGAGGAGCTTATAGCAGAGGTGGGAGGAGCTTATATCAGAGGTGGGAGGAGCTTATATCAGAGGTGGGAGAAACTTATATCAGAGGTTGGAAGCGCTTATAGCAGAGGTGGGAGGAGCTTTTATCATAGGTGGGTGGAGCTTATATCAGAGGTGGGAGGAGCTTATATCAGAGGTGGGAGAAGCTTATAGCAGAGGTGGGATGAGCTTATAGCAGAGGTGGGAGAAGCTTATATCATAGGTGGGAGGATCTTATATCTTAGGTGGGAGGAGCTTATATCAGAGGTGGGAGAAACTTATATCAGAGGTGGGAGGAGCTTATATCATAGGTGGGAGGATCTTATATCTTAGGTGGGAGGAGCTTATATCAGAGGTGGGAGAAACTTATATCAGAGGTGATAGGAGCTTATATCAGAGGTTGGAGAGCTTGTATCAGAGGTGGGAGGAGCTTATATCAGAGGTGGGAGGAGCTTATAGCAGAGGTGGGAGGAGCTTATATCAGAGGTTGGATGAGGTTATATCAGAGGTGGAAGGAGCTTATTGCAGAGGTGGGAGGAGCTTATGTCAGAGGTGAGAGGAGCTGATATCAGAGGTGGGAGGAGCTTATATCAGAGGTGGGAGGAGCTTATATCAGAGGTGGAAGGAGCTTATAGCAGAGGTGGAAGGAGCTTATATCAGAGGTGGGAGGAGCTTATAGCAGAGGTGGGAGGAGCTTATATCAGAGGTGGGAGGAGCTTATATCAGAGGTGGGAGAAGCTTATATCAGAGGTGGGAGAAGCTTATATCAGAGGTGGGAGGAGCTTGTATCAGAGGTGGGAGGAGCTTATATCAGAAGTGGGTGGAGCTTATATCAGAGGTGGGAGGAGCTTATATCATAGGTGGGAGGAGCTTATATCAGAGGTGGGAGGAGCTTATATCAGAGGTGGGAGGAGCTTATATCAGAGGTGGGAGGAGCTTATATCAGAGGTGGGAGGAGCTTGCATGATGATGCAACATCCAGTTGGTGATGACAGGAATCTGCTCACCACTCACAAGATGTTTTATACTGACGCTATTATTACTAATATCCTTTTTCTGCTTATATTATTTATTTAATAATGATAGTATACGTAAGATAATTTAGATAAATTTGCAAGAAAGCCAGCCAAAATAATAGTATTTGTATATTATAATGATCCTCGTATTGTTTAATGACCCTCGTGTAGTAGATAGTCTTAATGACCCTCGTGTAGTAGATCGACACCATGCCTAACCCTTCTAGGGTAGGGTAGGTGCCTGAGTCCGAGCCTTTAGCTCATAAGACTGTCATTCCTATTTGCCCCCTTGGGGCGGGGATGGCAGACCAGAGAGGCCTAGCTTGTGGCTAGGCCTGGGGACAGTTGGTCCCAAAGATGAGGAGGTACTTGTGCCTCCTCCCATGGGAGACTTAGGTCTCAGACACTCCCTAAAGAGGGAGCCAAGGCCGGGCCACCACTTGGAAAAGGCCCGGGCCGGGAGAATACCGGCGAATCTTTAATAATAATAATAATCGTGTAGTAGATAGCCTTTTTAGTATGATAATAAGATGTTATCTTCATTATGGAATAATAAGAAAATATTATAACCTTTATATTAAAATAATAAGGTATAAGGGCCCAAATGGAAATAAGTCACTCTATCTGACTTTTTGGGTTATCCCAGGTTCTCTACACATATGCTGCTATGTATGATAATCTGTGTAACTGTATTTGTGTATACCTGAATAAACTTACTTACTGAGGTGGTGGCCGACCTTGATGTAATGATCACGCTAGATCATCCCTATAAGAGAAAGGTTTTCTATGTTACCTCTGGTAGCACTTCACATATATCGCATAAATAAACCCAACGAACGCGATTTTCGTGATTTTTTTTTTATTTCTTGGCGTAATTAGCTAGTCCGAATATCTCGAAAGTGAGATTTTGGCCTATTGCTTGTCACTGCGCCATTAATAATGATTGGATTGAAATGATTTTCACAGACAATATAAAACAAAGTGTGTATGAATTTACAATTAAAAATTTTTGGAATATCTCAAATATTTTTTATTTTGTGGGGGGTAAAAGGCAGATATTTTGGTGAATGTCAAAGAGCGCACAAAATGTATTTTTTTTCACCATAATAATAAGGTATATTAGATGTATTTCATTAATTAGAAATTCATTTTAGACATATTCTAACAGCTGGAATTGTCGGAAGTGTCACTCGTAGTGCCAATTTGTCATTTCATACTGCCATATGTCAAAATCAGTAAATATTTGTTTTCTCCGTTGTTTTTGGCCAATCATATTGAAACTTTGTCATATGCATTTACATATGCACTTCTAAACGTACACCAAAAATAAAAGAAATCGAACGAAAAATAAAGGAGGGGAATTACATTGACGCACACCTCCCTAAAGTCACCAGAAATTGTGAAATTTTGTGCAACTTTCATTGTATAGAAGTTCTCATCTGTTAAGAAACTTTAAATTATCTATTCAATTCCCTAATTGTCTCAGAAAATAGTTGCACTGTAACTTTATTGATCATATTTATATTAAAGGCCCATTTAGCTAGAATGAAGGTCATGGTAATTTATAAGTTGTGTATAAAGTCTTTGTTCATATATAATAACTAAAGGTAACGTTATCTAATTTATATTAAAAATACATTTTACAGAGTTTTTGAGCTCCTCAGTAATGTGTATACAAGATTAAAATATATCATCAGAAATCAATCCTTATTGCGATATAACTGGAGTATGATTCTTTATGAAAATCCCCTAGACTAACCTCGGCTATTATTTATAAAGTTTATCGCAATAAATGGGGACCTGCTGTCCGGGAGACGGAACTTTGTATATAAACACCTTGAAAATACAGACCTTTGCGGGATAAGATGGCTTCATTATCTACCAGGTTTGATGATCTTACAGTTGAACGTTTGAATGCTATAAAGTTACAAGCTTGTTGGCAAATAGCAAAGTCTCTGTAGATGAATGGTTCAGAGAACCGACATGTTGATAAATTAGACACATGTGCAACTCTTGGGTATCTTTATTGAGGAAACGTTTCGCCACACAGTGGCTTCATCAGTCCATACGTAGGAGAAACTTGAAGAACAGGAGGAGAATGAGGTAATCAGTCCCTCAACCTTGTGTCGATGTGTTCAGTCCATCAATCTTGAATAGAATACCTGTTCTTCAAGTTTCTCCTACGTATGGACTGATGAAGCCACTGTGTGGCGAAACGTTTCCTCAATAAAGATACCCAAGAGCTGCACATGTGTCTAATTTATCAGCAAAGTCTCTCGGAGTCAAGTATGATAAACACTATACCGCTGTTACTATACTCTCTGACCGCGGGTTCAAATCCCGCCCGTGGTATGGTTTGTTTGCAGTCGTGTCATTACGATTTCGTGAGCCATGTCTACGGGCTATCATTCGGAATTTACTTTTTCCAGAAAACCCAGAGGAAGACTCCGTCCAGAAATTAGAAGACAATGAAACTTTAATTTCACAATTTGACCAGCAGTCATTATTAAATAACATGGAAGTGCCTTCAGTCGATACTAAAGACACATCACCAAGACCTAAGTCTCCAAGATAAGTTTTGTCTCAGGCTCAGATCAATTGGGAAACCATGGGCTTTGTGGGTAGTACATCAGGAACTACCACATTCTCTACGTTAACAGAAAATAGGGTTCCTGTGAAAAAAAATCAGTTTTCCCAATGGAGCTCTATTCAAATTCCTCCAGAGATCCACTCTCCTGAACTATTTGAGAGATTAGAACGCTTCATGAAATTACAAACTACGTACATTGAAGCCCAACGTAAGTTTAAGCAAGAAGAGTTCGAAATAGAATCCATCAGACATGATAGACAACTCAACCCGGGAACAACAGTCTCGTCCGGCACCAAGAGTCAAGACGTTCAATATTCATCAAGCGGCCGCCATGGTCCCCAGATGCTGTGAGGAAAACAACGACGCATTTTTTGAAGCCTTTGAAAACCAGGCTCAAATTATGAAGAGGCCCAGGGAACATCGGGCTGCCCTAATACACACTGCTTTAACGAGCAAAGAACAAGCTAGCACGACGTCCTAACCCTTCGATCAATATTCTCAGTACGATGTGATAAAGAAAACTGTATTGGACGCTTACGATTTGTTGCCTGCCAGTTATCTACAGGCATTCCGGACTTTGAAGCGCAACCCACAGCAGTCCAGGGTAGAGTTTGCCCGAGGAAAACACGCAGCATTTGAGAGATGGCTTAGGGCTTCAAATTGCAATTCAGTGGAATCCCGTTCTCAATTAGTTTGAAGACTTCTTTAAAGGAAAAGCGTATGCTTCGCACTCTCCAAACTGGCATTGTAATTCCACTCATGGAAAACAATTGAGTCTTTAACGGAAAGATATTCCCCAACGGTTTTGTAATTATTACCACAAATCGGGACATTTGGAAAACCAGAGATGAAAGAAAAATGGGCGGAGCTATGAAAACCCCAGGAGATACCCTACTCAAGTGATCTGTCTTTATTGAGAACAGACGTATTACCCCTCGGTGATCATTCAGACACCAAAATAGAAGTAAGTAAAGTAACATTGCATAGAATGTTTTAGGAAATCCCAGACTATGTGGGTTGTATAACTGATGTATACCACCAAGTGATTTGTAAAGAACCGATGGCGATAAATAACCATTCTGAAGCCAACTATACTTTCGAAGCATCAACCGAAGGTCCAAAATTATTTAAAAAAATAAGAAAGAAGTAACATTGCAACAGGCCTACTGGCCTATGCGATGCAGGGCCAATTCTCCCACTGGCTTAACTTAATGTCTTGACCTAGTGAGGTCAGACACGTCACTTAAACGAGGAGCACGGCATCACACCTAGTAGCACAAGCTAGTCAGGTCCAACTCACACCCACCCACACCCACTCATGTATTTATCTAACCTATTTTTATAGCTACACAAGGTCTTAGCTTCTATGACGGTACTCGGGAGTTTGTTCCACTCATCCACAACTCTATTACCAAACCAGTGCTTTCCTAAATCCTTTCTAAATCTGAATTTTTCCAATTTAAAGCCAATGCTGCGAGTCCTGTCTATGTTATATATTTTTAGCACGCTATTTACATCCCATTTATTAATACCTGTTTTCCATTTATACACCCCGATCATATGCCCCCTAATTCTACGCCTTTCTAGAGAGTGCAGATTCAGGGCCCTCAGCTTATCTTCATAAGGAAGATTTCTGATACATGGGATCATCTTTGTCATCCTCCTTTGTACGTTTCCCAGAGCATTTATATCCATTCTGTAAAACGGTGACCAACACTGCACAGCATAATCCAAATTAGGCCTAACCAAAGATATACAGAGCTGAAGAACAACCTGAGGACTTCTATTAGTTATAATTCTTGCTATGAAACCAAGGATTCTGTTAGCTTTTTTGCCAACACTAATGCACTGTTGTCTTGGTCTGAGATTATTGCTAACCAGAACTCCTAAATCCTTTTCGCAATCTGTAATATTAATTTTTTTTTTTTTTTTTTTTTTTTTTTTTTTTTTTTTTTTTTTTTTTTTTTTTTTTTTTTTTTTTTTTTTTTTTTTTTTTTTTTTTTTTTTCAACAAGTCGGCCGTCTCCCACCGAGGCAGGGTGACCCAAAAAAAGAAAGAAAATCCCCAAAAAGAAAATACTTTCATCATCATTCAACACTTTCACCACACTCGCACATTATCACTGTTTTTGCAGAGGTGCTCAGAATACAACAGTCTAGAAGCATACACATACAAAGATACACAACATATCCCTACAAACTGCCAATATCCCAAACCCCTCCTTTAAAGTGCAGGCATTGTACTTCCCATTTCCAGGACTCAAGTCCGACTATATGAAAATAACCGGTTTCCCTGAATCCCTTCACTAAATATTACCCTGCTCACACTCCAACAGATAGTCAGGTCCCAAGTACCATTCGTCTCCATTCACTCCTATCTAACAGGCTCACGCACGGTTGCTGGAAGTCCAAGCCCCTCGCCCACAAAACCTCCTTTACCCCCTCTCTCCAACCCTTTCGAGGACGACCCCTACCCCGCCTTCCTTCCCCTATAGATTTATATGCTTTCCATGTCATTCTACTTTGATCCATTCTCTCTAAATGACCAAACCACCTCAACAACCCCTCTTCTGCCCTCTGACTAATACTTTTATTAACTCCACACCTTCTCCTAATTTCCACACTCCGAATTTTCTGCATAATATTTACACCACACATAGCCCTTAAACAGGACATCTCCACTGCCTCCAACCGTTTCCTCGCTGCTGCATTTACCACCCAAGCTTCACACCCATATAAAAGTGTTGGTACTACTATACTTTCATACATTCCCTTCTTTGCCTCCATAGATAACGTTTTTTGACTCCACATATACCTCAACGCACCACTCACCTTTTTTCCCTCATCAATTCTATGATTAACCTCATCCTTCATAAATCCATCCGCCGACACGTCAACTCCCAAGTATCTGAAAACATTCATTTCTTCCATACTCCTCCTCCCCAATTTGATATCCAATTTTTCTTTATCTAAATCATTTGACACCCTCATCACCTTACTCTTTTCTATGTTCACTTTCAGCTTTCTACCTTTACACACATTCCCAAACTCATCCACTAACCTTTGCAATTTTTCTTTAGAATCTCCCATAAGCACAGTATCATCAGCAAAAAGTAACTGTGTCAATTCCCATTTTGAATTTGATTCCCCAACATTTAATCCCACCCCTCTCCCGAACACCCTAGCATTTACTTCCTTTACAACCCCATCTATAAATATATTAAACAACCATGGTGACATTACACATCCCTGTCTAAGACCTACTTTTACCGGGAAATAGTCTCCCTCTCTTCTACACACCCTAACCTGAGCCTCACTATCCTCATAAAAACTCTTTACAGCATTTAATAACTTACCACCTATTCCATATACTTGCAACATCTGCCACATTGCTCCTCTATCCACTCTATCATATGCCTTTTCTAAATCCATAAATGCAATAAAAACTTCCCTACCTTTATCTAAATACTGTTCACATATATGCTTCAATGTAAACACTTGATCTACACATCCCCTACCCACTCTGAAACCTCCTTGCTCATCCGCAATCCTACATTCTGTCTTACCTCTAATTCTTTCAATTATAACCCTACTGTACACTTTTCCTGGTATACTCAGTAAGCTTATTCCTCTATAATTTTTACAGTCTCTTTTGTCCCCTTTCCCTTTATATAAAGGGACTATACATGCTCTCTGCCAATCCCTAGGTACCTTCCCCTCTTTCATACATTTATTGAACAAAAGTACCAACCACTCCAACACTATATCCCCCCCTGCTTTTAACATTTCTGTCATGATCCCATCAGTTCCAGCTGCTTTACCCCCTTTCATTTTACGTAATGCCTCACGTACCTCCCCCACACTTACATTCTGCTCTTCTTCACTCCTAAAAGATGGTATACCTCCCTGACCAGTGCATGAAATTACTGCCTCTGTTTCTTCCTTAACATTTAAAAGTTCCTCAAAATATTCTCGCCATCTACCTAATACCTCCATCTCCCCATCTACTAACTCCCCTACTCTGTTTTTAACTGACAAATCCATATTTTCCCTTGGCTTTCTTAACTTGTTTAACTCACTCCAAAATTTTTTCTTATTTTCATTAAAATTTCTTGACAGTGCCTCTCCCACTCTATCATCTGCTCTCCTTTTGCACTCTCTCACCACTCTCTTTACCTTTCTTTTACTCTCCATATACTCTGCTCTTCTTATAACACTTCTGTTTTGTAAAAACCTCTCATAAGCTACCTTTTTCTCTTTTATCACACCCTTTACTTCATCATTCCACCAATCACTCCTCTTTCCTCCTGCCCCCACCCTCCTATAACCACAAACTTCTGCCCCACATTCTAATACTGCATTTTTAAAACTATTCCAACCCTCTTCAACCCCCCCACTACTCATCTTTGCACTATCCCACCTTTCTGCCAATAGTCGCTTATATCTCACCCGAACTTCCTCCTCCCTTAGTTTATACACTTTCACCTCCCTCTTACTTGTTGTTGCCACCTTCCTCTTTTCCCATCTACCTCTTACTCTAATTGTAGCTACAACTAAATAATGATCCGATATATCAGTTGCCCCTCTATAAACATGTACATCCTGGAGCCTACCCATCAACCTTTTATCCACCAATACATAATCTAATAAACTACTTTCATTACGTGCTACATCATACCTTGTATATTTATTTATCCTCTTTTTCATAAAATATGTATTACTTATTACCAAATTTCTTTCTACACATAGCTCAATTAAAGGCTCCCCATTTACATTTACCCCTGGCACCCCAAATTTACCTACTACTCCCTCCATAACATTTTTACCCACTTTAGCATTGAAATCCCCAACCACCATTACTCTCACACTTGATTCAAAACTCCCCACGCATTCACTCAACATTTCCCAAAATCTCTCTCTCTCCTCTACACTTCTCTCTTCTCCAGGTGCATACACGCTTATTATAACCCACTTTTCACATCCAATCTTTATTTTACTCCACATAATCCTTGAATTAATACATTTATAGTCCCTCTTTTCCTGCCAACATTATTGCTACTCCTTCTTTAGCTCTAACTCTATTTGAAACCCCTGACCTAATCCCATTTATTCCTCTCCACTGAAACTCTCCCACCCCCTTCAGCTTTGTTTCACTTAAAGCCAGGACATCCAGCTTCTTCTCATTCATAACATCCACAATCATCTCTTTCTTATCATCTGCACAACATCCACGCACATTCAGACTTCCCACTTTGACAATTTTCTTCTTCTTATTCTTTTTAGTAATCTTTACAGGAAAAGGGGTTACTAGCCCATTGTTCCCTGCATTTTAGTTGACTTTTACAACATCTACAATATCTACATTATATAGTTTATATGTGGCATGGTTATTTTCCTATCTAATATTTAGAACTTTGCATTTGTCTATATTAAACTGCATCTGCTACTTCTCCGACCACGGCATCAATCTTTTCAAATCAACCTAGAGTGATCTCATGTCCTCATTAGAAAGAATTGGATGGCCTATTTTTTTGTCATCAGCAAATTTGCTTATGTCGCTATTTATGCCCTCATCTATGTCGTTTATGTAGACTGTGAACAATAAGGGGCCCAACCCTGTGGAACACTGCTTGTGACATGCCCCCATTCTGATTTCTCCCCATTTATGCAAACTCTCTCCTGCCTATTTGTCAGCCATGCCTCTACGCAGGAAAAAAATTCTTCTCTTATTCCTTGTCTTAAGTTTCCTCAATAACTTCTGATGTGGAACTCTATCTGAACACTCATTGAAGTCCATTGTGAAGGCTTACTCAGCACTGTAACAACTTCAGACAGTATTACCAAGGCTGGCTCCTCCTCAGGAAAATTAATGAATAGAAAAAGAAATAATAATTCACAAAGATAAACACTTTATTATTTATTAATGGAAAGATAAAACATTGAAATATGAAGGTGTATCCTACTTGAAAGAAAAATGAAAAACGAAATGGAAAAATGACATTTGAATTCAACGCTAATATGTACAGTGATACTGGGGTGTCTGGTTGAGGTTGACACTGTCTTATAGAAATTGTAGCTGTTGCTGATGATGGGGGGGGGGGTCACAGGTATTGGTGACAACCCAACGGCTAGTTCTTCACAGAGTCTATAGGCTTGAATAGTCAGTGCAGATAACAGGAAGGCAGGTTCTTTACTGCTGCAAAGATGAGGGGTAGTGTCCTGTACAATTAAGCAGGTAGGTAGATCATGAAGTGACACCCCAAGACCGTTTTCAGTCCGTCTCCTTCAACTCTTCTCGTTGGTTGGCAGGTGACCCTATCTGTCATTCCAAGCTGGAAAGAGACAGGTTACCCACTGCTTAAGAAATCACTCTCCAAGATAAGTGTAAGATACTTAAAAAAAGGTGGTGATTATCTAAAAGTCTCATGTGGAGCTTATTAAAACTGAAAGGACTAAGTTCATTATTAGTCAAAAGTGAAGCTTTCAACCAATATCGACTAGAATAGGAGCAGAGGCTTTTTCTTACAGTTGTGCTTGGAGCTGTGACTCGAGTGATTATTGTTTGGTCAGAGCCCCACACGTCACCTTTCTGGCTGGGGAGAAAGAGGAGGGATAGCGGAAGCTAGACTGACCGTACCTTAACAAGTAGCCGGCAATCAAACTATCGTTACCATATACTCGCTCGCTACTCTTATCTGTTGAACTTTTCCCTCACAAAAATATTATCTGAAGTCAACACTAATATGTACAGTTAGACTGGGGTGTCTGATGTTGTTGGCACCGCATGTTGTAGAAATTGTAGCCGTTGCCGATGATGGGGGTCACAGATGTTGAGTGACAACCCAATGACTAGTTCTTCACAGATTCTCTAGCCTTGAATAGTCCGTCCAGATGATAGGAACGCAGGTCTTTCACCACTGCAAAGCTGAGAGGTAGTTGCCTGGGGTTGACTACACTTAGGTATGCAGATAAAATGGTGATGTCCCAGAACTTGTGAAAAGTTCGTCTCCTTAAACACTGTTTCTTTGGTTGCCAGATGACCCAAGCTGACATTCCAAGCTAGAAAGAGACAAAGGTTACCTACTGCTTAAGAAATCACTCTCCATGACAAGTAAAATATTTAAAAGAAATGGTGGTTATCTAAAAGCATAACATGGAAATCAAGGCTGAAAGGACAAAGTTTATAATTGGTCAAAAGTGAAGCTTTCAACCAATATATCCACTAGAATAGGAGCAGAGGCTTTTACTTACAGTTGTGCTGGGAGCTGTGAGTCAAGTGGTTACTGTTTGGTCAGAGCCCCACACGTCACCTTTCTGGGTGGAGAAAGGGGGAGATAGTGGGAGCTAGACACTGACCCTACCTTAACAAGCAGACTGGCAATCAAATTATCGTCACTATATACTCGCTCGCTACTCCTATCTGTTTAACTTTTCCCTCACATCCATATACACAGTATCGTATTCAATACCATGATCAACCTTCTCAAATACCTTAGTGAAGAAAGTTAGTGAATTCGTACGACAGGAACGCCCCTTTGTAAAACCGTGTTGAGATTCATTAATCATTTTATGGTTTTCAAGATGGCTACAAATTGCTTCGGCAATTATTGATTCCATAAATTTTCCCAATATGGAGATAAGGTTTATTGGTCTATAATTCGAAGCTAAGGATCTGTCACCTCCCTTGTAAATAGGTATTACATTTGCCATTTTCCACTTATCATTCACTATGCCAGTTTGTATTGATATGTTGAAAGGTTACACAAAGGTATGCTAAGTTCCTCTTTACATTCCTTTAACACCCTTGCAAACAGTTCATCAGGGCCTGGGGATTTCTTAAGTTTTAATTTCTCTATTTGTCAGAGGACAATGTCACTAGTTACTGCAGTCGTACATAGTTTATTATCGTCCTGTTCTACATAAACTACTATTTTTGGAATTTCGTAAGTATTGAAAATTTCACATACATCCTTATCACTGTCAGTGATCTGATCTAAGTTACTCTTAAGTTGGCCTGTCTTGTCCCTAATTTTACTTATATATACCTGAAAGAACCCTTTTGGGTTAGTCTTCTAATCCTTTGCGACCTTAGCCTTATAAACCATTTTTGCTTTTCTTATTCCTTTTTTTATTTCTCTCTTTAATTGAATGTATTGATTTCTTAACTCCCCATCCCCCTCTTTTGATACACCTATATATGCCTCTCTTTTGACCAATGAGATGTTTTAATCTATTGTTCATCCATTTAGGATCATTTTTGCTAGATCTAATTTCCCCACTCTGAACAAAAGTTGTCTGGGCAGTTAGAACTATGCTCTGAAAAACGTTATATTGGCAGCCAGGACCACCTACCTGATCCATAGTCAGGT
Organism: Cherax quadricarinatus; assembly: GCF_038502225.1. Lineage (NCBI taxonomy): Eukaryota > Metazoa > Arthropoda > Malacostraca > Decapoda > Parastacidae > Cherax > Cherax quadricarinatus. Next base: position 47,084 of record NW_027196089.1, on the reverse strand, counting down.
CATCCCAATTTAGCCCACCCAGGTAATTGTTCAGTCCTATGAAATCGGCCAAGTGAAAGTCTGGGACAGAGATTTGATTGCAGTTACCTGGGTAATTTCATGATATAGTGAAACTAAATGATTTGTGATAGTTTTCTCCAAGCTCATCATTAACATCAAGAATATTAATTAGTGACTCTTTGTTGGCAAGAACCAAAATCAAGTAGATTGTTTCCTCTAGTTGGTTCTGTTACACATTGTTTTAAAAAGCAATCCTGAACTGTATCAAGAGAGTCACCAGACTCAAGATTTCCTGTCAAATTGTTCCAATCAATTTGTCTAAAGTGAAAATCTCCCGTTAATATAACATTTTCATCTCTAGATGCCTTATGAATTTCGTGCCATAGCACCTTACTGCACTCATTATCAAGGTTTGGGGACCTATATATCCCACCTAAAATTAATTTTCCATACTCCTCGAGAAACTGTAGCCAAACAGAATCTCTGTTCGATGTTTGTAATCTTATATCTTGTCTAACGCAACAATTTAAATTTTCTCTGACATACATCGCCACTCCACCACCCTTAATGTTGACCCTATCAGTGCTATGTCTCGCTCCACACATTGTGAAGAACCATCGGAAAATAAAGACCTAGTCTTTAGCAGTTTCTGAAGAACAGGCCAAACTATTAGAAAACTTATTATTACAAGGATGACATCCTTATGAGAGAGGAGAAAAGTAATGGTTCCATTAACATGAGGAGTTTAATAGTGTTGCCAACTTCTTTCGCAGATACGACTATTGATTTTTCTCATAATAGTCCTCTAGGTGGACATTTTGGGACATCCTGGGACATCGTAAAACATTTTTATTAGCCTAAGATTGGGGAAAGTGTGAGAAAATATGTTAAAGAATGTCATATTTGTCAAAAGGCAGGTAAGCCTGCTCAACCCCCCCCCCCCGGCCCCCCTCACTTCTATTCCTGCACAAGGAGAACCTTTCATCTAATTATTGATTATGTGGGACCCCTGCCAAAGACCCATCAGGAAAATCAATATCTGTTTACTATCATGAACATTAGTACGAGATATCCCGAAGCCATCACAGTAATGAAAATTACTTCTCGGGTAATTGTTCGTTCCCTTTTAAAGTTATTTTCTCAAACTCTTCCTTGGCATATGCCCTGTGTTCCCCAGTCTGCTCAAGATTGATTTTCACCAACTCAAGTGCCAACGCAGCTGATTCGCCTTCAGACAACCCTGTTGCACGAGACTGGCGATTTTGCTAAGTTGATGTATCATTTTCCTCCTGCGAGAACATCGGGGTTTTATTCCTGGCTCCCGTAGAGGGAGAAGTTTGATGCTCCATCTCCTCTTCTCGAAGTTTGATACTTATAAGAGTACGAAGCTGCACAGCTGTGAGAGTGCTATTGTAATTAATGCCTATTGAATGAGCAATTTGCCAACAACGCTGAAGGGAAAATTTAGACAAGTTTAATAAAGTGTATTCAGACACCAGACGTCTGACTCGTCTAGGCGGCATACCCCAACGTAACATGTCATTTTTAATGCACAGTTAGCTATGCACAGTACGACTGTAGAATACTCGTATCCCAATGTAACAAGTTATTTTCAAAACACGCTTAGCTATGCACAGTAAAACTGCAGAATATACACATACAATAGCAAGGCTGATACACAATAGCAAAGCTGACTACAAAATCATCACACAACGGCAAGACCGACCGTAGCGAAGCGAGCACAACATACAAGCTAGTAGTGAGCTGTCAACAATCATGCATAGCAAGGCTGACCATAGCAAGGCAATTGACACGCAAAGTTTGTAAAGCGTGGTTAAATTCGAGAAACCAGATGCTGGACTAGGTGTCCAGCCTGTCCAGGTGTGTGTGTGTATGTGTGTTTGAGAGAGAGTGTGTGTGTGTGTGTGTGTGTGTTTGTGTGTGTGTATGTGTGTGTGTATGTGTGTGTGTGTGTGTGTGTTTATGGGTGCAGTGTGTGTATTTGTGTGTATTTGTATGTGTACATTTGTGTGTGTGTGTGTGTGTGTGTGTGTGTGTGTGTGTGTGTGTGTGTGTGTGTGTGTGTGTGTGTTTGTGCGTCTGTGTGCGTGTGTGTGTGTGTGTGTGTGTCTGCGTGCGTGTGTGTGTGTGTGTGTGTGTGAGTGTGAGTGTGTGTACTCACCTATTTGTACTCACCTATTTGTGGTTCCAGGGGTCGAGTCATATCTCCTGGCCCTGCCTCTTCACTGATTGCTACTAGGTCCTCTCTCTCCATGCTCCATGAGCTTTGTCATACCTCGCTTTAAAACTATGTTTGGTTCCCGCCTCCACTACTTCACTTTCTAGACTATTCCACGACTTGACTACTCTATGACTGAAGAAATACTTCCTAACATCCCTTCGATTCATCTGAGTCTTCAACTTCCAATTGTGACCTCTTGTGTCTGTGTCCCATCTCTGGAACATCCTGTCTTTGTCCACCTTGTCTATTCTGCGCAGTATTTTATATGTCGTTATCATGTCTCCCCTGACCCTCCTGGCCTCCAGTGTCGTCAGGCCGATTTCCCTCAACCTTTCTTCGTAGGACAATCCCCGTAGCTCTGGGACTAGTCTTGTTGCAAACCTTTGCACTTTCTCTAATTTCTTGACGTGCTTGACTAGGTGTGGATTCCAAACTGGTGCTGCATACTCCAGTATGGGCCTGACGTAAATGGTATACAGTGTCTTGAACGACTCCTTACTGAGGTATCGGAACGCTATCCGTAGGTTTGCCAGGCGCCCGTATGCTGCAGCAGTTATCTGATTTATGTGCGCCTCAGGAGATATGCTCGGTGTTATACTCACCCCCAGATCTTTTTCCTTGAGTGAGGTTTGCAGTCTTTGGCCATCTAAACTATATTGTGTCTGCGGTCTTCTTTGCCCTTCCCCAATCTTCATGACTTTGCATTTGGCAGGGTTAAACTCAAGGAGCCAGTTGCTGGACCAGGCTTGTAGCCTGTCCAGGTCTCTTTGTAGTCCTGCCTGATCCTCATCCGATTTGATTCTTCTCATTAACTTCACATCATCTGCAAACAAGGACACTTCTGAGTCTATCCCTTCTGTTATGTCGTTCACATATACCAAAAACAGCACAGGTCCTAGGACTGACCCCTGTGGAACCCCGCTTGTCACAAGCGCCCACTCTGACACCTCGTCACGTACCATGACTCGTTGTTGCCTCCCTGTCAGGTATTCTCTGATCCATTGCAGTGCCTTTCCTGTTATGTGTGCCTGATCTTCTAGCTTTTTCAGTAACCTCTTGTGAGGAACTGTGTCGAAGGCCTTTTTGCAGTCCAAAAAAATGCAGTCGATCCACCCCTCTCTCTCTTGTCTTACTTCTGTCACCTTGTCATAAAACTCTAGTAGGTTTGTGACACAGGATTTTCCTTCCCTGAAACCATGCTGGTTGTCAATTATACACTTGTTTCTTTCCAGGTGCTCCACCACTCTCCTCCTGATGATCTTCTCCATGACCTTGCATACTATACACGTTAGTGATACAGGTCTGTAGTTTAGTGCCTCATGTCTGTCTCCCTTTTTAAAAATTGGGACTACATTTGCCATCTTCCATACCTCAGGGAGTTGCCCAGTTTCAAATGATGTGTTGAAGATCTTTGTTAATGGCACACACAATATCTCTGCTCCCTCTTTAAGGACCCACGGAGAGATGTCTGGTCCCACCGCCTTTGAGGTGTCAAGTTCGCATAGCAGCTTTTTCACTTCCTCCTTGGTTATGTGCACCTCATCCAGCACTTGCTGGTGTACCCCCCTGCTCTGATTTCCTGGAGTCCTACTGGTTTCCACTGTAAATACTTCTTTAAATCTCGTGTTGAGCTCCTGACATACCTCTCGGTCGTTGCTTGTGAATTCCCCATCACCCTTCCTCAGTCTGATTACCTGGTCCTTGACTGTTGTTTTCCTCCTGATGTGGCTCTACAACAGCTTCGGGTCAGTCTTGACTTTCGATGCTATGTCATTTTCATATTGTCGCTGAGCCTCCCTTCTTATCTGTGCATATTCATTTCTGGCTCTTCGGCTAATCTCTTTATTTTCCTGAGTTCTCTGTCTTCTGTACCTTTTCCATTCTCTAGTACACCTAGTTTTTGCCTCCCTACACCTTTGGGTGAACCAAGGACTCGTTCTGTTCTTCCCATTATTTCTGTTTCCCTTGGGAACAAACCTCTCCTCTGCCTCCTTGCATTTTGTTGCCACATAGTCCATCATTTCTTGTACTGGTTTTCCTGTCAGTTCCCTCTCCCACTGAATGTTTTGAAGGAAGTTCCTCATGCCTGAGTAGTTCCCCCTTTTGTAGTTTGGTTTTTCCCACCCTATTCCTGCTACTCTCTCCACTTGGAGCTCAACTATGTAGTCGAAGCACAGAACCACATGATCACTAGCTCCCAGGGGCCTTTCATACAAGATATCCTCGATGTCTGAACTACTCAAGGTGAATACAAGGTCCAGTCTTGCTGGTTCATCTCCTCTCTCTCTGGTAGTGTCTCTAACATGTTGATGCATGAGGTTTTCCAGTACTACATCCATCATCTTGGCTCTGCATGTTTCGGATCCCCCATGGGGCTCCAGGTTTTCCCAGTCAATCTCCTTGTGAGTGAAATCACCCATAACTAGTAACTTTGCTCCCCCCACGTGTGCTCTCCTGGCCACCTCGGCTAGTGTGTCGACCATGGCTCTGTTGCTCTCATCGTATTTTTCTCTTGGTCTCCTGCAGTTCTGTGGTGGGTTGTACATTACTGCAATTATCACCTTATGTCCCTCAGACTGGATTGTTCCTACTAAGTAGTCCCTTTCACCCGTGCCATCCATTCCTTCCATTTTCTCAAAACCCCACTGGCTTTTAATGAGCAGTGCAACTCCTCCTCCCCCTCTTCTCCCTCTGTCTTTCCTGAGGATTTGATATCCGGGTGGAAAGATTGAATCTGTTATTATTCTGGTGAGTTTTGTTTCTGTGAGTGCTATTATGTCTGGGGATGTCTCCTTGATTCTTTCGTGCCACTCCTCATACTTATTTGTTATTCCATCTGCATTTGTATACCATACCTTCAACTTCTTTTCTAAGACTGTGGTCTGGGAGGTGTTTTGGGGTTGGGGAAGTGGGAGACCTGATAAGGAACTATGGGTGGTTGCTGTTGGGGTGGAGTTTGTAATGTAGTGGGTGGGGGCATTGGATATGGCATGGGTGTTTTGGTTTAGAGTGTTTGGCTGCACTGGTGTTGACCTGGTTGGGAGGCTTCTATAGGAAGCTGTGAGGGAGGTTGTATTTGATCTTCTTCCTGTGTCTGGGATCTCTTGTCTGTCTTCTCCATCCCCTCTCTTTCCTCCTTTCGCCTTTGTACCATCTCTCTCAGTTTCCGCCTTTCGTCTTGTGTTCTGTCGCGGTCGAGATACACCTTCCTGTATGCCGGCATGTCCCTTAATCGTGCTTTCTCCTGCAGTATCTTGTTCCGAGTCGATTCTGCCTTGAAGGTCACTTTCACTGGCCGGGTTCTTTTTCTTACAAACCCCCCTATTCTCCGAAAATTTTCCAGCTGGGTCATGTCGTCTTCTCCGATTACTTTCATGATGCTTTCAATTGCTTTTTTTTCCCCTTGTTTTCTTGCTTCATGTTTCCCCTTCAACTTCCTGTAGCCCATACACAAAGACTGACCTCACCCTTTCATTCTCCCACTGCATATCCCTGTGTATCCCCTCATTCAATTTGATTTCCTCCATTGCAGCTTTCCTTTCTTCAGTTTCACTAGCTACTGTACATGGGCTCAGTGGCCTGTCATTTTCCCTTCTCGGCTTTCCCTGGGCTCCGTTGTGGTCTTTTAGGGCCTCCACATATAGCTTAGCTCTTTCATTTACTACAGTCTCCACTGATAGAGCTTCTACATGCAGTTTTGCTCCTTCTTTCCCTACAGTCCCCTTATTTGTGGCTGAGGTAGCGGTCTCTGTTGTCAATCCCAAAATGTTCTTTAGTTCTTTAGGCTGTTTCAGATTTTCCAGTTCCTCTTCTAAACTCTGTATCCTGGCCTCTGCTGCTTTGACTTTCACCTCCCACTTCCTGCTTTCCATGTCTATCCTCTCTTCCATTCTCATGCTAAGTTCTTCTAGTTTCTTTTCCCATTCTTGTTCCCTTTTTGTGAGCTCTGCTGCCCAATCTTAGTTTGCAGTTTCCTCCTCCTGTCCCTTGGGTTTTCTTGTTTCTCTCTGGCAACCCATTTTTGTTTTATCCTGATTGCCTCAGAGTGGGAAACCTATGTAATTCTGTATGTTAGGTTAGTATTGTATATGCCAGAGTGTAGGGGGGGAGGTAGAGGAGGAACTGTGGCTATATGGGAGAGTAGTGGGGAGGGGGAGTGGGAAGGAGGGTGAAGCAAGTGGATAAGTGGGTGAGTGGGTGAGGGAGAGGTGTGGAGGGGGAGGGTGAAAGGGGGAGGGGAGGGATCAGGTGAAGGAGTGAGATGTCGGTGGGGAAGGGGGGGAGTGTATGTGTGTGTCTGGCAATATGTGTGTGTGTGTGTGTGTGTGTGTGTGTTGTGTGTGTGTTGTGTGTGTGTTGCGTGTGTGTGGGGGTGTGTGTGTGTTGCGTGTGTGTGGGGTGGGGGGGGGGTGGGGGGGGTGTGTGTGTGGGTGTGTGTTGGTGTGTGGGTGTGTGTGGGTGTGTGTGGGTGTGTGTGGGTGTGTGGGTGTGTGTGGGTGTGTGTGGGTGTGTGGGTGTGTGGGTGTGTGTGGGTGTGTGTGGGTGTGTGTGGGTGTGTGGGTGTGTGTGGGTGTGTGTGGGTGTGGGTGTGTGTGGGTGTGTGTGGGTGTGTGGGTGTGTGTGGGTGTGTGTGGGTGTGTGGGTGTGTGTGGGTGTGTGTGTGGGGGTGTGTGGGTGGGTGTGTGGGTGGGTGTGTGTGGGTGTGTGTGGGTGTGTGGGTGTGTGTGGGTGTGTGGGTGTGTGTGTGTGTGTGTGGGTGTGTGTGGGGGTGTGTGGGGGGGTGTGGGTGGGTGTGTGGGTGGGTGTGTGGGTGGGTGTGTGGGTGTGTGTGGGTGTGTGTGGGTGTGTGGGTGTGTGTGGGTGTGTGTGGGTGTGTGGGTGTGTGTGGGTGTGTGTGGGTGTGGGTGTGTGTGGGTGTCTGGGTGTGTGTGGGTGTGTGGGTGTGTGTGGGTGTGTGTGGGTGTGTGTGGGTGTGTGGGTGTGTGTGGGTGTGTGTGGGTGTGTGTGGGTGTGTGTGGGTGTGGGTGTGTGTGGGTGTGTGGGTGTGTGTGGGTGTGTGGGTGTGTGTGGGTGTGTGTGGGTGTGTGTGGGTGTGTGGGTGTGTTTGGGTGTGTGTGGGTGTGTGGGTGTGTGGGTGTGTGTGGGTGTGTGGGTGTGTGTGGGTGTGTGTGGGTGTGTGGGTGTGTGTGGGTGTGTGTGGGTGTGTGTGGGTGTGTGTGGGTGAGTGTGGGTGTGCGTGCACACACTAGGCTACGCTACTCTTTTGAAGATTATAAAAAATTTTTCACAATCAATTCCTTATTAATATGCACTAATATATACTATATAATATTAATTGCATACACTTGTGTGTGTTTACTAGCTTGTCGTTCTTTGAAAAAGAGGGGCGGGGGGTCAGGTTAACACTATTTGTTATTGTTGCTGGTTCACCGGTACTCTCCCACCCCAGATCTTTGTTGTTCTTGGTTCACCGGTACTCTCCCGGCCCTGATCTTTGTTGTTGTTGTTTCACCGGTACTCTCCCGGCCCAGATCTTTGTTGTTGTTGTTTCACCGGTACTCTCCCGGCCCAGATCTTTGTTGTTGCTGTTTCACCGGTACTCTCCCGGCCCTGATCTTTGTTGTTCTTGGTTCACCGGTACTCTCCCGGCCCAGATCTTTGTTGTTGTTGTTTCACCGGTACTCTCCCGGCCCGGATCTTTGTTGTTCTTGGTTTACCGGTACTCTCCCGGCCCAGATCTTTGTTGTTGTTGTTTCACCGGTACTCTCCCGGCCCAGATCTTTGTTGTTGTTGGTTCACCGGTACTCTCCCGGCCCAGATCTTTATTGTTCTTGGTTCACCGGTACTCTCCCGGCCCGGATCTTCGCACACTAGGCTACTTTACTTTTTGAAGATTATAGGATTATTTTTTCTCACTCAATTCCTTATTAATATATACTAATGTTTATTATAACAATAATTACGGGTGCACACGTGTGTTTGTATGTGCGTACTTGTTTACTAGCTTGTCCCTCAGAAAAACGGGGGGGGGGTTCACTAGGCTACACAACTCTTCTGGAGTTTACCTGGAGATATTTAGATAATTTACTAACCACTATCTATCTCCTGGTACTGAAATAGGGAGAGAGTGATGGTATAGCAACAACCAGCAGGGCGAGACACTGAGACTTTAGACACTAACCAAAATTAACCACAAATAGGCAAGTGATGTCGTCTGCACAACAATGGAGGTTCCTGCTGGTCGGCTGCTATCAACTCCTTCAATTTTGTAACTCCTTCAGGAACTTTATCATGCATTCAAGTTTTTATTTTCTTTTTCTTTTAAGACTTGGTATTCCCTCTTTTTTCTTTAGTACAGTATTATGGTCATAACAAGTCTGATGATGTTAGCTACATTCACAACACCAACAGCTGGGGATTGACTAATTTTTTCTTACTTTCAGTATTTACTTAATCACTCTTTTATGACCTTATCACTACACTGCTGCTATAATGTGTGTGTGTGTGTGTGTGTGTGTGTGTGTGTGTGTGTGTGTGTGTGTGTGTGTGTGTGTGTGTGTGAGTGTGTGTGTGTGTGTGTGTGTGTGTGTGTGTGTGTGTGTGTGTATGTTTATGTCTTATTGCATACCTTTGCACTTTCTATAATGTCTTGACGTTCTTGACCAGGTGTTGATTCAGTACAGAGGTATGGGAACGTTATTCTTAGATTTGCTAGGCGTTCATATGCTGCAGCAGTTAACTGGTTGATGTGGACTTCAGGAGATATGCTTGGTATCATATTCACCCCAAGATCCTTTTCCTTGTGTGAAGTTTGCAGTGTTTCGCCCCCTAGCCTGTACTCTGTCTCTGGTCTTCTTTGCCCTTCCCCGATCTTCATGACTTGAATTTTCTGGTGCTAAATTTCAGGAGGCAGTTGCTATACCAGGCTTGCAGCCTGTCCAGGTCCCTTTGTTGTCCTGTTTGATCCTCATCTAATTTAATTTTCCTTGTTGAAAATTACATTTATCTGAATGTATCATTATGTACATAACAGTAAATGAACATAGATAATTAATATTTATCAGTTAGACAAGTAGGAATTTGGGACACCTAGGTCGCAAAAAATGTCCCCCTTCGATACCTACCACTGTCATATCCACAAGTTGCTCTGGACCTATTAATTAAATGAAATATACATCACCAGGAATTCTGGTAAATATATAAATTTGTGGACTGCATATTAAAATTAAAAAAAGGATTATATATACACACAATTACATAACAGAAGGAGAATATCTTAAAATTACTCACCAATTTGGCTGGAGATTAAGGTGTATCAGACTAACTCCTGTCTAAAATTTATGAAGAAACTGGCCAGAATCTAACATAAAATAAGACACTTAGCTGGAGTAATATCCTGTTTCCGTCTAATTAGAGTCTTGTCCTTTCGCCTGATATCTCAAGTTATGCAGGAATGCACATCCAACAATTTCATCTCCTATTTGAGAGGTGTCAGCCCAATTTTAACCACTAGAGCACGAAAAATTCTTCCCAATATTCACTAACAGTTGACCAGTTCAAGCAGCAATGGGGAGTGTTTCTTCTTTTTTTTCGATAACATACTTCTTTTAAAAATACAATATAGGACATCTATTTACCTATAAACTACCGTATTTCCGTAAAGTATATACAGTATTTTCCTCACTGCGGCCGGCCGGAGTTCGTTGCTAAACGACTCAAATTACTCCTTCCTTTAGGAGACGATTCCAGCTGGTTCTGGCTTGAGTGGCTGTTCTCCTAGTAGGTCTTACTACGATTTCATTTTCCGGCATCACTTGGTCAGCGTTATCTTCCATATCACTCGTGTCACTTTCCCTCAGATTTTCATTTACGTTTGATTGAACACCTAATTCCAAGGGAATCAATTTATTAATTGTACGTAAACTTTCCTGGTCACGACACAACACTTTGACATTCCTGACAACACCTTGTGCATCTGGGTACAATGTCAATACTTTGCCCAGAGGCCATAATGTTCGATGTTGTTCAGTATCTATCAACACAATGTCACCTGTCGATTTACTGCCTCTGTCGCACCATAAAAGTGTTCACGTAGTGTAAGATATTCCTTACGCCACACATTAGACCAATGATCTATTACTTTATTTAACATTTTAAATTTATTACACAACACTGCTGCGTCATTGTAATCTTCATCACTTTCTTCCGGATTATCTCTATAGACAGGGGCAGCTTCCAATTTCCTTCCACATATTAGGTGAGAAGGTGTTAATACAACTGCATCAGGTGTATCACTCATGTACGAGAGAGGCCTATTATTTATCCGATTTTCTGCCTTCACTAACACTGCACGGAATTCTTCCAAATTAATTTTCTTCCTGTGTAGTACTTTATGGAGACACCGCTTCACTGTGCCTGTCAGTCTTTCGTACAGCCCCCCCTGCCAAGGGGCTCTAGGAGTAATAAATTTCCAGGTACACCCTCGCTGGGTTAACCGAGATTGAACATCGTTACTATTATTTAACTCTATCAAGTGTTGAGCACCTGCTACAAAATTTGTGGCATTATCCGAAATCATCAATCTCGGACAGGATCTCTTAGCTGCAAATTTTCGAAACAGCTGTATAAACTGTTCTGCAGACAAATCCTGTGCCACTTGTAAATGAGCTGCTCTAGTAGCAGTACAGGTGAACAAACAAACATACACTTTCAATGGAACACCATCTGAAGTACCTGTTAAAATTATTGGACCACTATAGTCTACACCTGTTACATCAAATGGTTTCACTAATTGTACATGCTCCTTTGGCAATGGTGGAGGACCTGGATACATATAGGATCTGGCATCCACACGGCGACATATTACGCAAGATTTAATCACCCTTTTTACACTTTGCCGTCCTTGTGGAATCCAGAAAGTTTCCCTAATACAATTTAAGGTATCTTGTACCCCACCATGCATTACATTTTTATGGGCATTTAGAACAATTACATTTGTTAGATGATGAGTTTTGGGCAGTAAGATAGGGTGTTTAGCATAATCACCCAATTCAGCATTTTGTAACCTACCTCTGCACCTAATTACATTGTTCTCTAAATACAGCCCCAATTTCTCTATTATGGAACCTTTCACAATTTTTCTTTCCATCATCAGTTTAATCTCATTTCCATAGATTTCCTCCTATTCCCTCTTTATCCAATATTCAAGAGGATGTGAAAACTTATATGAAATATTCATCTTGTTTAGAAATTTAAACACCAACTTAGTTACATTGATTAGTTTGGGTAAAGAAGAATACCTATTATATCAATGGCTAAGGGAGGACAAACTATTGGAGCTGTGGTCACAGTAATTTCAACAGGAGCAATATATGCCTTTTGTACAGGCCAATTAGCTTTATTTACCAACCAGCTCGGTCCTTTAAACCATGATACAGCATTTACAAATTTAGCGTAAGGTAAACCTCGAGACAAGAAATCAGCTGGATTCTCCTCACCTGGTATATGATTAAAGGCTAAGATATGTTGACCCAAACTATTATACTTCTCTTGCACCTGATTAATTTCAGCCACTCTGTTTTGTACATACACAATTTTACTGTTTCCATTATGAATCCATTGTAAGGATACCTCATTATCAGACCAAATTACAGTGTCACTAATATTTATCTCCTACAACTTATTTCTTATATAATTAGCTAATTTGACACCTACATAAATGGCTGTTAATTCCACCTGAGGTAAGGTACGTTTAGCATTAGACATAACAAGAGAAATAACACTATTACATTGAAGATAAGCAACTGCTCCATATGCCAATTTTGAAGCATCACAAAAAATGTGGAGTACATTTTTCCCATTTGGATTGGCCACCTGGCGTGGGAACTCCAACATTGGAATTTTCTCATAATCACTAATTAATTCATCTCACCTGTTAATGAATTCCTCAGGTAGAATTTTATCCCATGCACATTTAAGTTTCCATGCTTCCTGTATTAATAATTTCCCTCTTATAGTAAGGGTTGACACTAAACCTAGTGGATCAAAACATTTGGAAACTTCAGCAAGCAAAACTCTCTTAGTTAATTTATTGGGCATACTGTAATTATTAGGTTTTAACATTAACAAATCTCTCTCAGCATCCCAAGTTAATCCCAATACATTACTACATTTTGGCACTTCATCTCCAGGGTAATCTTCACTTATTTTGTCCTTTAATTTGGACGAATTACTATTCCATTCCCTTAGAGGCATATTTGCGCTTTGCATTATTTTATTAGCCTCTCTGTAAGTCATTAACAGTTCCTCTTCATTTGACATCACACCCAGGAAATTGTCCACAAAATTGTTTGATCATTACTTTACTCAATGAACTTCCCGTACATTTAAGGTGTGCATATATCGTCGCTTGAAGTAGGAAAGGACTGGATGTAGCACCAAATAATACACTCCTAAAGCGAAAGGTTTTCAGAGGGCTAAGTGGGTCAATAGAATTCTCAGGCCATAAGAAGCGGGTACAATCCCAGTCAGCCTCTTGTAAACCCACTCTTAGGAAAGCTTTACTTATGTCAGCCGTAAAGGCATAATGCTTCACTCTGAAATTTAATAAGATATCTTCTAATGTTTTCGTCAACGGCGGACCTGTCATCAAACAGTCATTTAAACTAGGTACATTTTTGTTACTCCTGGCACTACAATTAAACACAATCCTCAAAGGAGTGGTCTTAGAATCCTTCTTCACTTCGTGATGTGGCAAACAGTGACCATAAATTTTGGCTTGTTCAGGAGGTACTTTTTCTATAAATTTATTAATTAACTGCTCAGCAATTATATCATTATAGGCAGTTAACAATTCTGGTGTCTTACTAAATTCGCGGAGCTGAGCCTTTAACTGTCCATATGTGATTCTGTAATTAGTGGGCAATTCTGGATGATTCAGTCTCCATGGAAGTCATACCCAGTATTGTCCAGATTCAAATTTTACATCTCTCAGGTATTGCTCCTGAGTAAAAGAATCATCTGGACTTTCTTCATTTACATTTATTCCAATGCTGTCTAATTCCCACAATTTATGCACTGGCTCAACACCATCCTCTATGGAAGAATTATACTGGGGCACGATTTCATGAGTAAGACACACAGTTATGGTATTTGTAGTTTCCTCTAGTCATGAATTATTATTATGAGAAATCCTACCATGCATTACATGGCCTCCTGCAGTCTTCAAAAGGGTGACACCACATTTCTTTACCATACCCTTTACAAAGGAGGCATAATAGTCACTACCTATCAAAATATTTATTGGGCCTACAGAATCATCACTTACACCAGAAGGTGCTAAATTTACATTATGTGAAAGTCTTTCTGTAGCTTTACTAAGCCCTACTGTAGATAATTTCTCTGGAAGTCTATCTACAATTACTGTATTAACACGTTTTTTCTCATTGCCAAACCTGACAGTTACATAAACAGTGTCATACAACTGAGCCCTTTTATTCGAGAGAAAACCAGACAATTTTAAAGTTGTGGGATCTCCCATCTGTACTTTCATACCATCAAGACATTTACGTTTTATGAAAGTACGCTGGGATCCTTGGTCTAATAATGCAGTTACATTTTTTTATTTATGCCTTTTATCATCAATTTTCACCTGTAACACAGATAAGGCTACTTCAGCAAAACCATCATTATTAACATTAGCAGCAATTTTTACATTAGCCACTGTTGTGTCAGGATTGTCAACAGTATCATTATTATCAACATTATCATATAGACCCTTACACATGACTATATGGCTACATGACTAAAGTTTAATTTGGCATGACAATCCTTTACATTGTGATTACCTAAACACCTGATACATCTGTCAAGTTCCTCCAATCTTTCAACTTTATCATTCCATGAATTGTATGCATTGCAATTCTTAGAAAAATGAGTACCCTTGCAGAAAAGACAATCTCTCTTTTCTCTGACTGGTTTCTTATTAACTGAACTACTCTTAGGAGGGTACTTATTCTTCTTACCTTGTGGAGAATCATTATTTCTGATTCTTGCCACTTGATATGCACCTATGCAGCTCTTTTTAGGAAATGAATTTTGATTATTAACATTTTGATAATTTTTCCCTTTGTGAAACTTGACAGATACCTCAGAGTTATGATGTGTTGCATCTTTAAAATGAGTTAGTTGGCTGGTCTGCAACTGAACAATTAATTCTTGTAGACCTAGTCTTATTTCCTCCAGACCAAAATAACCCTTGTGATATTTGTTAGAGATTCATTCAAGTGTTTTATAGTTTAATTTATTCTGTACCATGGCACTCAATAACCAGTCTGATTCCTTCAGATTATATTTATTACTTAAAGTTTTGAGAGTGCTCTCCAGTTTAACTCTAAACTGCTGTAAACCTTTATAAGTATGATCTGGAGATTTTAAATTAATAACGATATTCACTAGATCCAACCTACTTTGTTCTATATTACCATAAGTGACTTTCAACATGTCAACTGCTTCCCTGTAAGAGTCAATTACTTTGGGAAAGGCTTGTATGAGTATGTGAGCATCTCCTCTTACCTGTCCTTTGAGGTAAAATAATTTAGTTACACAGGCTAGGTCACTCCTGTCATGCACAGCTGCTTTAAAAATTTACCAAAATTCCTCCCAGTTTTCACCAGGATTAAACACAGGCAAACACAATTCTGGGAGTTTTGGCAAAGACATATTATTTGTTGGAGCAGACTGACCAACTGCCTGGTTTACACATTTTAATTTATTCAAGGCCTGACTTTTACAAGAAAGAATCTTCTCCTCTAATTCATAATACTGATTAATCATAAGATCTACTTCAGTCTCATCTACACAGTTTACTAACAAATCTACTTCATATTTGTTGTAATATAATTTGTATGAATCATATCTGTTACCTAAAGCATCTAAATACAATTTTAAATCATCAGTATTCACAGTTTCTTGATTCATTAATTCCAAACATTTATTATATGCCTTGGTTACATGACCCTTTCTAGCTTGCAATGACGCTTTCTTTGCTCTATATTCTATATGTTTGTCTTCTATATTAATTTCCTCATTTTCAGCCATGATGCAATGTATTAAATTCAACTTAATAACACTGATTATGTACTAAATTATGCACTTTATAAAGGTAAATAGTTCAACTTACCTTTGAATAAATCCCAGCTACTTGAGCTCAGCAATTACATGTAAAAATTAATATAACTTCAAATGTACATTAATACAAACCTTTAGCCAGACTCGGCTTATCAAAATTAATATACAAATTAATATAAATCCTTGCCAAAATTTGTCATAGCAAATTAATATTATACACAATATAATCTTTAGCCACACTTGTCTTATCAATTACACATACACTGATATAAATCTTGGCCAGAATTGTCTTATCAAATTAATATTATACAAATTAATATAAACTTAGCCACTTTGGCTTTGCAAAATTATTATACACATTAATATAATTAGCTACACTTGGCTTATCAATTACATATACACTTATACACATTAATATAATCTTTAGCCACACTTGACTTATCCAAATTAATATTGTAATTATTATAATCCACTACACATTAAGTAAATTTGTGAACTTAATATCCACCTCTGTGAAGGCTTACTCAGCCCTGTAACAACTTCAGACAGTATTACTCAGGCTGGCTCCTCCTCAGGAAAATTAATGAATAGAAAAAGAAATAATAACAGACAAACATAAACACTTTATTATATAGAAAATATAAAATATAAAACACTTAAATATGAAATATTAATCCTACATTAAAGAAAATGAAAAATGAAAAATATAAATGATAACTGAATTCAACACTAACATATATAGGGGTGTCTGGTGTTGGTGACACTGTGTTGTTGAAATCGTAGCCGTTGCTGATGATGGGGGGGGGGGTAGCAGGTGTTGGTGACCACCACTGGCTAGTTCTTTATAGATTATCGCCGTGAGTAGTATCCCAATGACAGGAAAGCAGGTTCTTTACCGCTGCAATGATGTGGGGTTACGTCCTGCAATTTCATACAGGTGCACAGGTAATTAGATCCAAAATGGGACGTCTCCAGGACGTTAGTCCTTCTCCTGTTCTTCTCGTTGATTGACAGGTGACCCTCACTGTCATCCAAGCTGAAAAGATAGACAGGTTACCCACTGCTTAAATAATCACTCTCCATGGCAAATACAATACTCAAAAGACGAGGTGATTATTACGACAGTCAACCTAGAGCAAGACTGAAAGGACTAAGTTTATTATTGGTCAAAAGTGAAGCTTTTAACCAATAAATCCACTAGAATACAAGGCAGGCATGTACTTACAGTAGTGTAGGGAGCTGTGAGTCAAGTGATTTACTGTTTGACCAGAGCCCCACACGTCACCTTTCGGGGGGGGGGAAAGAGGGAGGGGAAGGGATAGCGGGAGCTAGACTGACCCTACCTTAACAAGCAGCCGGCAGTCAAACTATCACTTTCAGGGAGGGGGAAAAAAAGCGGGAAAAACTGGAGCTTAACTTACTCTACCTTAACTAGTAGCCGGCAATGAAACTATCACTTTCGGGGAGGGGGAAGAAAGGCGGGAGCTTGACTTGCCCTACCTTAACTAGTAGCCGGCAATGAAACTATTGTTACTATATTGCTCCTCCTATCTATTGAACTTTTCCCTCACACTCCCCCATACTAAGACTTATAGTCAAGGAGTATTAGAAGAATAGGCGAGGAAAAAGTTCTAACATGTGGAAGTCACGTAAGGCAACAAATCTTCTACTGACTGTCACGACTTAACCAGTCAGAGAAATAATTGGATGAACCATTGATATACACAATATGGAACTTAAAAGCCTGGAGTGCCAATGTCCACCTCAAGAGGCGACCGTTGGTTCCCTTAAAAGTTTCTAGGTATATCAAAGGTTTGTTGTCCGTTTCTAAAATGATTTTTTTTCCCAGCAAATAAAATTTAAGTTTGGAGATACCCCACACAAGGGCTAAACATTCCTTTTCTATTGTGGAGTATCTTGTTTCTGCGGGAAGGAGTTTCCGGCTTAGGAAGCATACAGGGAAGGGAGTACCATCATGGTATTGTAGTAACACCGCACCTAAGCCAGTATTGGAGGCATCAGTTCTTAAACAAAATGTTTTATTAATATCTGGAATCTTAAGTATAGGGTCTTTCGAAAAGATACTTTTAATCTCATTAAACTTTTCCCGAGCTACGTCAGAAAGTTCAAGAGGTTCCTTCACAGACTTTCTAAGGAAGTCGGGTAAGATGCCTGTAAGATCAGTAAGGTTCAGGATAAACCGTGCATAAAAATTTACAGAACCAAGAAAGCCATGCATGAGCTTCTTCGTTTTCGGGAATTTAAATTCTAATAAAGCTTTGATCTTACTGGGGAGAGGCTGCAGAGAGTTATTAGAAAGTATCAGTCCAAGATATCTAATCTTGTTATACCCAAGGAAGCATTTCTTCGGCTTGGCAGTGAGGCCATGTGAGCGTAACCTACGCAAAACTGATGTTAATGTTTGTATATGTTCGCCCCACGTAGATGTCATTACGTAAATGTTATCAAAATAAACTGAAACATTTGGCATATTACCCAAGACCTTTCTCATCAGTCTCACGTAGGTAGCACAGGCAGTTACCAAACCGAAGAGCATAGTTCTATATTGCATCAGTCCTTGGTGTGTAGGAAAAGCGGTGTACTGCTTAGAAGAAGGATCTAACATTACTTGATATGCCTGTGCAATATCAATCTCTGAAAAGAAGGAAGCGTCATAAAATTTGTGTAGATCGCTATCTATTAAGGGCATAGGCTCAGCATTCCACCGAGTTATAGCATTAAGGCCTCTGAAGTCAATAGCAAGTCTATATGAATTATCCTCCTTCTTAACCATGACTACTGGTGAACAATATGAAGATACTGAAGGTTCAATGATCTTTAGTTTTAATAATTTGTCTACCTCTCGGTCAAATGCATCCCTAAGGTGAACTGGAACTGGGTATAATTTTCGTTTGATAGGATTGTCCGTCACTAAGCCAATCTTATGGACTACCGTGGAGGTAACACCTGGAATATCAGTAAAGATGTCTGAAAAGTTACTCACACATTGAAGTAGTTCATGTCTCTTATGGTCATCCAAAGATTCATTAATATTAATGTTGGTAGCGCCCGAGTGGTCAAGAGTCACCAAGTCATGTAGTTCTTCATCATAGTCTAAGTTAGAGGTGTCAATTACGCACACTTTACATTCTTCAGTTGTCTTATCAAGTTCGTGTGGAAAAACTAAGTCAATATTTCTTAAGGATGTTGATATGATAAAGCTTAGGTTTCCCCTTGACTTCTATGAGGTAGTCAACTTTCCCACAAATTTTTAATACTTTATATGGACCTTTCCATGCTACTAATAATTTATTTGACTTGATAGGCAAAAGTACAAGAACTTCATGACCTACTTTAAAACTTCTCCTCTGACTTTTGGAGTCAAAATAGGTTTTGTACTGGTCCATTGACAAGCTTAGGTTTTTCGAAACTATGTCAGAGGTCTCCTCAAGTTTGGATCTAAGGTCAAGGAGAAACTGGTAAGAAGACTGAACCTCAGCATTTACCTCCTCATTAGTCCATAAGTCATGAAGGATGGACAATGGGCCTCTGGCCTGTCTACCATAGAGAAGTTCAAAAGGTGAAAACCCCAAAGAGTCACTGGGAACTTCCCTCATGGCAAACAAAGCACAGGGTAGGTAACGATGCCACTCCTTAGGTTTAAGGGAGCAAAGTTTCCTTAAAATGGACTTGAGAACCGAATGCTGGCGCTCAATCCTCCCATTACAGCCGGGATGATAGGGTGTGATGAAGAGAGGCTTCACTCCCAGAAGTTGGTATAGATGTTGCATTAAGTCAGATGTGAATTGTGTCCCACGGTCAGACAAAATTTCTCTAGGGATGCCCACTCTGGAGAAGATGGACAAAAGGGCTTCAGCCACCTCTGTAGTTATGGTCTTTAAATGAACGGCTTCAGGGAAACTCGAAGCATAATCAACTAATGTTAATATATATCTATGTCCCCCAGATGAAAGTGGAGATAAAGGACCAACGATGTCAATAGCTACTCTTTCAAACGGTACCGTAAAGATAGGCATTTTGACCATAGGTACTCGCCTGGTACCTCGGGAGGATGACAGTTGGCAAACTTTGCACGATCTACAATAGGTAGTGATATCTGAGGACATTTTTGGCCAAAAATAGGTTTCCCTAATTTTATTTAAGGTTTTACGATGCGAGAAATGTCCGGCCACTGGCAGGTCATGAGCCATTTTAAGAACAGTCTCTCTGCAATGACTTGGAACAACTAAGATGGAATAGTCTGTCTCATCTGAATTTAATTTGAATACTGACTTGTACAAGATACCTTTTATATATTCAAATTTATATGAAAAGTTTTTCCTTTGGATAACTTGATTTTGTTGAGCGGCATTATGGCAATTCTGAAGAGAAGGGAAATTACGTTGTAACTTGACAAAGGAGTCCTTCGATATATCTAAAGGCTTAAAGTCAGGGAAAATCAAAGGATGGACAGTAGAAGAAGCCTGGGCTTTGGTCTGAGCCCTAGTCAAGACATTTATGGTATCGGAGGTGATACCTTCACTTTCATCTAACAAGTGAACCTGTGATCCTACTTCCTCGCTTTCGAGAGTAGCATCACTGGTTTTTAATCCCACATGAATATCACGAGACATTGTCTCATCTGAACTTTCGAGGGGCTTCTCTGACTCTACAGGAAGAGGATCCGAAACACTTATATCCATCTTTGGTGATGAAAGGTCAACCTCAGAAGGAAGAATGGCACCTTTTACATTACCTATTAGTACGGAGCAAGAAGTGATGGGAGCTAGTACGGCTTCAGACCAACCTGTGAACCATTTAGACCTAATGTAACAACGGATGGTAGGAAAAGTGTCCATACGGCCCAAGTAGTCTGAAAGTATAGCAGAGGAATGAGTTTCTTTAAGGTTAGGAAACAGCTTATCAGAAATGACTATACATGTGCATCCAGTGTCTCGTAAAATGGTAGATACATTAAGTCCATTAACTGTTCCTGAACAGAAGGGTGCCTGGTCATTACAGTCTTTAAAACATCTTCCAAATTTTTGGACCTTCTAAGAAGGGCAATCTCGACGTTTATGTCCCTTAACACCACACAAATGACAAACAGGAATAAAAGAAGTCATTTTACTTTCCACTAGAGGCTTTGATTTCTTAAGGTCTGAAGAACCCTTGCCCTTAGGGCTCGATCCCTTTAGGTCTTTATAGGAATTGTGAGCCTCAGCATACAGGTCAGCAGCCTCAGCAACTTCCTCAGCTTTAATCAGGTTACGTTCTCTGATAAATGTTCGTATCTGATGGGGAAGAGCTGTCAGGAACTGGTCAGCAACCATGAAGTCTCTAAGAGATTCATAACTGTGATCAATTCCTGAAGTCTCTATCCAAAAGTCGAACAAACGAGAGTGTTACCTGTAACTGCTGAAAGTTCTGGCCAGGCTGTAAGGTGGCATACCTGAAATCTTTCCTGTAAGAATTAGTGGTTTTTTGATATGCTTTAAGGATTGCCTTCTTTAGTAGGTTATAATTACATGTGATATCCTGCGACAAAGTTGCATAGATATTCAAGGCTGTACCAGAAAATAACATTCCTAACTTGGTAGCCCAGGTGTCAGCAGGCCATTCACAGAGGGTAGCGGTATTTTCAAACCTGATAATGTATGAAGTTATGTCTTCCCCCTCTGTGAAGGGAGGTAAATTAGGTGTTGGAATATGTGCACTGACTACTCGTTGTTCCATTACTCCTTCCTCTAATTGTTGTTGTGTAAAAGTTAACTTTTTATTCTCTAATTCAATGCGAGATTTTTCGAGCTCGCGATCCTTTTCTCTCTCTATTAACTCATGCTCTCTAGCTCTTTCCTCACGTTCTTTAGCTCTTTCCTCACGATCAAGTCTATCACGCTCTTTTTGGGCCTCTCGCTCTCTTTCTAAGTGTCTTTCTCGGATTTCTCTCTCCTTTTTCTCCTGTCTTTCAAGGTTCTCTTTCTCCTTTTTCTCTTCTCTTTCGATTCTCTCTCTCTCCTTATTCTCTTCTCTTTCAATTCTCTCTCTCTCCTTTACTACTTGTCTTTCCCTTTCTAACTGCCTCTCTTCTCTCTCAATTCTCTCTCTTTCAAGTCTTTCCTGGATCTTAGCACTAATGAAAGATTCTAAATTTTTCCCTTTTATTCCTAACTTACTTCCAGCATTCATCCAAAACTGGTATTCCTCCATGCTTGCAAGAACAACTTAAACTATCAGGGGAATGAAACGGGTATTAAAGAAAACGGAGGGTTCAATTCCTGCTCCGCTCAAACTGTAAATAAACCAGAGGGCTCGATCCCTGATTCAATTAAATAACTTGTATTATTTAAACGAAGGGTTCTATGCCGGCTCCGAGCAAACAGTGAGTAGAATGGGGTACCTTGACCATCCAATCTTCTCACCAACAAATCAAGAGTGTCCTATGACAGTTCCCTTGATATAATAAAGAGCTCAATGAAACAAGTTGTCACTGGAAAATCTCGGGTCTCTAGAGTCTAATCCTCCAAAGTGTTTCAAGCTCACACACAATCAGGTGGCAGAATTAAATATTATATCCTGCCTGACTTGACTTACAATAAATTGAGACTATAACAATCACCAAATCTTTCAAATACCTGTACTGTAGTCCTACCATAGAGAATGATTACTCATGGCTGGTGGTAACCGTCTGTGGTATGCGGCGTTGAAGTTCCAATGGGAGATTCGAGATGGAGTTGAATCTTGATTCAGTAGAGTTGATCCTGACAAGGTCGCCACTTGTGAAGGCTTACTCAGCCCTGTAACAACTTCAGACAGTATTACTCAGGCTGGCTCCTCCTCAGGAATATTAGTGAATAGAAAAAGAAATAATAACAGACAAACATAAACACTTTATTATATAGAAAATATAAAATATAAAACACTTAAATATGAAATATTAATCCTACATTAAAGAAAATGAAAAATGAAAAATATAAATGATAACTGAATTCAACACTAACATATATAGGGGTGTCTGGTGTTGGTGACACTGTGTTGTTGAAATCGTAGCCGTTGCTGATGTGGGGGGGGGGGTCGCAGGTGTTGGTGACCACCACTGGCTAGTTCTTCACAGATTAACGCCGTGAGTAGTATCCCGATGACAGGAAAGCAGGTTTTTTACCGCTGCAATGACGTGGGGTTACGTCCTGCAATTTCATACAGGTACACAGGTACTTAGATCCAAAATGGGACGTCTCCAGGACGTTAGTCCGTCTCCTGTTCTTCTCGTTGATTGACAGGTGACCCTCACTGTCATCCAAGCTGAAAAGATAGACAGGTTACCCACTGCTTAAATAATCACTCTCCATGGCAGTGTACAATACTCAAAAGACGTGGTGATTATTACAACAGTCAACCTAGAGCAAGACTGAAAGGACTAAGTTTATTATTGGTCAAAAGTGAAGCTTTAAACCAATAAATCCACTAGAATACAAGGCAGGCATGTACTTACAGTAGTGTAGGGAGCTGTGAGTCGAGTGATTTACTGTTTGACCAGAGCCCCACACGTCACCTTTCGGGGGGGGGGGGGGGAAGAGGAAGGGGAAGGGAGAGCCGGAGCTAGACTGACCCTACCTTAACAAGCAGCCGGCAGTCAAACTATCACTTTCGGGGAGGGGGAAGAAAGGCAGGAGCTTGACTTGCCCTACCTTAACTAGTAGCCGGCAATGAAACTATTGTTACTATATTGCTACTCCTATCTATTGAACTTTTCCCTCACAACCTTCTTCTGTCATTTCACATATAATTATTAAGTAATTAACTAATTAATGACTTCACTAATTACCTCCAGTTCAAAAAGGACCAACGGGCAAATTAAATGTGGAAAATTACATTTATCTGAATGTATCATTATGTACATAACAGTAAATGAACATAGATAATTATTTTTATCAGTTAGACAAGTAGGAATTTGGGACACCTAGGTCGCAAAAAATGTCCCCCTTCGATACCTACCACTGTCATATCCACAAGTTGCTCTGGACCTATTAATTTTTTTTTATATTTTATTTAAAACAATTCAATACATTAAATAAATAAAAGAACACAGTATCAGTTCTTCCACAGAATTATAAATTTCATTGTCAAAATACACACAGGACGTTTAATTTTGTGCTGACACAAACTGTCCCTCATCCCCTATGCATTATATAACTTTGCACCTATGTTAAATACAAGATTACACAAGATTATACATTACATCAACCAAAAACTTACAATATGCATTATTATTATTATAAACAAAGAAGCGCCAAACCTACAATACGCATTAATTTTTCACTTTTTTATTTATATGTTATTAATCCTTCATACAGAAATGTATATAAACAGGTACATATATAACAAAGAAACCAAACACGAACTATAAGTAATGGTTCCAGTACTCAGTCTACTGGGTTACTACGATGAGACATCGTGACAGTACAACGCTATCTATAACTTAACTTAGGCAACCGATAACGTATTTTATTGAAAGTAATGCAAATACAAGATGATTATAAAACACAGAACAGAGTAAACACAAGAATCCAAACACAATGACCCCTCAACCAGGTCGTCTAAATACATGCAAAAGAGTAATATTACATAGTAACAATGTCACAGTGCCAAGTCAAACACATACATAGGTATTACACTCCCCAGACTTGATTACACATCATACGCACAGGTTCATACACATTCGCCCGTTACATATATGCAAGGAGACGACCCCGTTTCTACCCCTGACAGCCCATCCTACATTAGCATTTACCATCCCTAACCTGCCCCTCCCACCGAATTTACAAATTTAATAAAACCTCTAATGTTAGGTCTCTATATCCCTCTGTGAAAGCCCGCTCCCACCTTCTCCCATAAATTTCTCTGTTACGGCACAACGTTTTATAAAACGTAACTGCCAATACCCGCCTCTTCACCTCACTGACCCCTTTCCCCCTCATTCCCCAAGTTATGTACACATAATCTACCATAATGTACTCCACAGCCCTAATAATACTCTCATCCATACCCCCCACGTCAAGACTTAATGCCCGCAGAACAGAAAAGTTTGTACCACTTATCCTATGCAGCACCCTACTCAACCAACCCCTGACGCTCCCCATCCCCTCACAAAAATACACTACGTGGAACGCAGAATCCTCCCCTCCACATATTCCACAGACCCCCCCCCATCCACCACCCGTCTAGCCCGTAAAACCACTCCCGATGGTAAAATCCCATGCAAAAAACGATACATCACTTCATGCCCACAGGGTTGTAACCTTAACCTACTGAACCTTCTCCATATACTTCCCCAGTCATACATGGGGAAAATCCCCTCCACCGGTGCCACAACCCTCTCCACAAACATCCTACACAGCCTACTTATTTTTACCTTACCCAGATCCCTAACCAACACCACTGCCCTCAAAATAGTTTCACACTCCCGCAACTCTATCCCAGAAAACATGTGTTTCAATCTACTGTGTACCTTGACCAACCCCCCCCCACCCACACCCTCCCTCATCACCTCCCTTTTAATGAAGATACATTTGACCCTCCGCTTTAAATTCATTAAACCCAACCCCCCCTGACGCACAGGTAACATTACCACATCCCTTTTAAGCCAATCACAGCCTGAACCCCACAAAAATTTAAAAACCCCTCTAAGTATATTTGCAATTGCCGTCCCCGTTAAAGGGAACACGGCTGCCACGTGCCAAACCTTACTATACAATAAGACGTTAATTACAATGGCACGCTGCACAAGGGTCAAATGATAAGGCCGCAATGCTCCCAAGCAACCCCGAATCCTGTCTACCAACCTGACCGAGTTGTCCGCACGTGCAACATCGAGATCATCTGCATAGATAAGACCACAAATTTTTAATG
The DNA here is from genome assembly GCF_038502225.1 of Cherax quadricarinatus. Lineage (NCBI taxonomy): Eukaryota > Metazoa > Arthropoda > Malacostraca > Decapoda > Parastacidae > Cherax > Cherax quadricarinatus. The sequence goes on along the minus strand of NW_027196089.1, from coordinate 21,805 downwards.
ACATCACCCGCTTCGTCACAACTGCACTACCCCACTCAACCCTCCCCACCCAAGCTCCTAACCCCATGACCATGGACTTCTCTGAATTCACTCTCATACCAGTTGCACGTGCGAACGTGTCGACTACCCCATCTAAGGCGTTCATTGACATCCCCTCCCTAACCAGAACAGTAGTATCATCTACGTACCCTATGAGAACAGGCCAAACCCTCCCTACTCCACTCCCTTCCCCCTCACTAATTCCCATATGGTGCTCCACCATTCTATAAAAGGGGTCCTGTATGCATGCAAATAAAAGCTGTGACATAGGACACCCCTGTCTAAGTCCCCTACCCATTACAATCCTCCCCCTTAATCTTCCATTAATCTGTACTCTCGCCATTGCCCCTTGATATAACGCATCTACCCATCCCACTATTTCTTCCCCAAAACCCTGTCTCCTAAGGATAGCTCTCAATGCCTCTCACTCCACTCTATCATATGCTCCTTGCCAGTCTAGTGCAACCAAACCCCCCTCCCTTCCCCCCCCTTTTCTTCCACGAAATCCCTTAATAACCCATGCCCCACCCCCATAGACCTACCTGGCAACCCAAACTGGGTTTCCGATACAACCCGCCCTACAACACACTTAATCCTATTTCCTAAAATCTTAGCAAACAACTTATAATGCGCGCATAACAACGATATTGCCCGGTAGTCCCTAAGCGAATGCTGCCCCTTACCCTTCGGTACCAAGACAACTACAGCTGTTGCCTGCCTGTCTCCCAACGTGCCCCTCTCCTTCATCAAGTTTAATAACCTCACCAAAAAACCTTTTATTAGCTCCCAATGCTGTTGATAAAACTCTGCCGGTAGTCCATCGATTCCCGGCGCTTTGCCCTTACGCATGTCACTTAAAGCTCTCCATATTTCCTCCTCAGTTATTTCCCCACCCAGTGCTTCCCTATCACTGTTTCCCAACCGACATGTCACACTTCCACACACCTGCTCTAAATCCCCAATTCCTACCCCTTCCTCTCGCCAATACTTCTCATACCACTTATCCGCAAACAACCCCATCCCATCTGTAGTGTGGATAACCTGGCCCACCCTATACCCTCCCACCGACTCATGAACCTCCAACCATGGAATAGCTGTTGCCTGCTGACGTTGTTTTTGCCTGCGCAACACACACGACGATGGCCTATCTCCCCATAACACCTCCTCCACCCCCGCCATTACTCTCACCGCTTGGAACCGCTCGTCCTGGATTTCCCGCAACTTCTCTTTAAGTACCCTAATGTTGTCCATAGGATAGGTACCCTCCACCGCTCCCTTTACATAACAACCCCTTAACCTGTCCTCCAAATAATTAATAAGCCCAAATTTTAAAGAATTGATCCTTTTCCCTTCCCGCACATAATAATGCCGAATCCGTTCCTTAGCCACACCATCCCACCACGTTACCACGTCCTCGACCCCTTTTACCTCCTCAGTTAACCCCTCCCACAGCGCTGTAAAACCCTCCAACCCCTCCTCATCTCCCAACACACTCGTGTTTAATTTCCAGTATCCCCTAGAGATACTAGCTAGGGAATCCCACTCGACCTCTGCTACTACCGCCCGATGATCGGAAAAAGCTACTTCAATAGTACGAACAGACTTTGACAATACCTTGTGAGATATGTACAACCTATCTAACCTAGCTGCATAACCTCTCCTCACGAAAGTATGCTCCACCTCCCACGCACCCCCACCTACCACATCCCTCAACTGAACGTCCACCAAGAGATTACGTAAGACTGCCAACATGTGCCCCGCCCCTCGTGGTTCCACATCAGCTCTCCTGATAACACAATTCCAGTCCCCACCAACGATGGCCACTGCAGGTAAACCACGGAAGGCAAAAACTAGATCGTCACACACAAAATCCCTCTTTACTTTCGTATCGGTTTCAGCTGGTGCATACACACTTACAAAGGTTACCCTCTGCCCCATCCACCACCCATCCACACGCAACACCCTCCCCCCCTCCCCCCTCACTTCGTTGCAACACAAACGGGCTCGCCTCCTTTATCAATAAACCCACACCACCTTTCAAACGTGCCGATGGCAGAGTCAAAACCTTATACCCTGCCACCTCAAGCACTCTTCCCTCCCTGAAATTATGCTCCTGTAGAAAAACGACGTCCACTCTGTATCGATGTAAGAGCATACGAAAACATTCCCTCTTCACTCCATTACACAGTCCATTCACATTCACAGTCATACACCTAAGGCCTTCCTAAAGCTTCCAACCCTTCCTCCTCTCAACCTTCCGAGGGCCTCCTGCCCCAGGGTCAACACATGTTTTCTCACCATCCACCCCACCCCCCTTCTTCCGATGCCGCTTATCCTGGCTATCTCGAGAATATGCCTCCTTCCTCCCAGACCTCTGCGCTGGCGTCAGGACGTCATCTGAGTCTGACGCTGCCGCCCTCTTCCTCGTGACGCCCTCCACCGCCATACTGTCTTCCGACGATTCCTCACAGTGAACGTCAACCACTACTGTGTCATGTTGCACAGAGCACAGTGACTCCTCTCTGTGCCTGCTGATTTCCTCCTTCCTTCTTGTGCCTGTCCCGACACTCTCCCCTTGCAACTCAGGAACCATCTCTCGGACTAAGCCATCATCCTCCCCAGAAGGAGGTAAAGTTTTCAAAACCTCGTCAAGCTCCTCCTCCAGCTCCCGCACCTCCTGCTGGATTAGCACTTCCTCCCCTGTCACTGGCAAAGTGGCCATTTCTGGCTCCACACAACTCATGCCTCGCCCATCATGCACCACAAGGGAATCCTCAACAATTTCACTCCACAGACGGCCATCTCCTCGGTTTCCCTTGGAACTCTCCACTACGGTATCCACACCTGTAACTGGTGCTCCACCAGTCTGCGCCGTCCCCCTCCACTGTCGCCCACACGTCGCCGCCATGTGGTCGTACTCCCCACACAGCCTGCATGTACGTCGCTGCCCAGCATAAGACACCAGAATTTGGGTCCGAAACTCCGTCATCACGACGTAGGACGGAATCGGATGCCTCAGAGTCATTTTGAGGGAGAAAGTGCCCTCCGGACGTCCCATGTACGCACCTGCCGCCCACTTGCCTTGGGTTGCCAGATGCACGGTACCATAAGCTGCAAACACGTTCCTTAAGTCCTCCTCGTCAGCCTCGAAGGGAACATTGCGCAACTTCACCCACGTATAGTGGCGAGAGACGTCTATGAGACGCACTCTGACAGCTGGTGTTGCATCTATACTCACATGCTCAAATTTCTTCACCAACGACTCATACACAGCCGTCGAATTTAACTTGACGAAGATGCGATAGGCCCCATTCAGGGCCACACCATACACCTCATCATCCTGTACTCCGTACGTCTCTCTGATGATTGTCGGAAGTAACACCTGCGCCGTAGAGGGGGAAATCGCCCCATGAAGCAGCTCAACGCCGATAGTATTCACCCTATGCCGGATACTCAGCTCCATATTGTTGCTATGAGAGCTCTCCTGACAAACAGCAGAGGGGTGCAGAGCACAACCTCGCTCCACCGCAGTCAGGCAGCTATGACCTATTAATTAAATGAAATATACATCACCAGGAATTCTGGTAAATATATAAATTTGTGGACTGTATATTAAAATTAAAAAAAGGATTATATATACACACAATTACATAACAGAAGGAGAATATCTTAAAATTACTCACCAATTTGGCTGGAGATTAAGGTGTATCAGACTAACTCCTGTCTAAAATTTATGAAGAAACTGGCCAGAATCTAACATAAAATAAGACACTTAGCTGGAGTAATATCCTGTTTCCGTCTAATTAGAGTCTTGTCCTTTCGCCTGATATCTCAAGTTATGCAGGAATGCACATCCAACAATTTCATCTCCTATTTGAGAGGTGTCAGCCCAATTTTAACCACTAGAGCACGAAAAATTCTTCCCAATATTCACTAACAGTTGACCAGTTCAAGCAGCAATGGGGAGTGTTTCTTCTTTTTTTTCGATAACATACTTCTTTTAAAAATACAATATAGGACATCTATTTACCTATAAATTACCGTATTTCCGGAAAATATATACAGTATTTTCCACATTCCTCATTAACTTCACATCATCTGCAAGCAAGGACATTTCTGAGTCTATCTCTTCGCCATATCATTCACATATACCAGAGACAGCACCGGTCCTAGGACGGACCCCTGTGGAATCCCACTCATCACAGATGACCACTCTGGCACCTCGTCGGGTACCATGACTCAATGTTGCTTACCTGTCAGGTATTCTCTGATCCACTGCGGTGCCTTTCCTGTTATGCATGCACGATCCTTTAGCTTTTGTACTAATCTCTTGTGTGGAACTGTGTCGACAGTCTTCTTGCAGTCCAAGAAAATGAAATGTACCCACCCTTCTCTCTCTCCAGTAAATTTGTGATACAGGATTTCCCTTCCTTGAGGTCGTGCTGGTTGTCGTGTATCAGCTTGTTTCTTTTTAGGTGCTCCACCACTCTCCTCCTTAAACAAGGAAACAAACAAAATTTATTTATTTGCAAGATTAAACTGAGATTATGAAATTACAATAATGATTTGCAGTGCAAAGAGCCACTATTATGCCTAGGCATTATGGGCAGACTTAATTTAATGGCTTACAGACTACTTAATTTAGAGTTGAGAGTAATTTTACTATAATTACAATAGTTTCAAAAATAAATATCGAAATTATATTATGGGAATATAACATTGTTAGTTGTTGAAAGTAGTTTACAGTATGAGAATGCTACAAATGGGTGTATGGCAGTATTGTTGTGGGTAATAGGTAATTGGGTGATTTTTAATTTGCATCCTAGATGCCAGGGAGTGTGGGCGTGCCTCGCACCTCTCTGCTGACAGTCTAGCAAGCTATCCAGTGATGTCATGGTATTTAGCGTGAGGAGGAGCGTGAATACCGTTGGTATAGAGCTTATTCAGAAGGCCATTATGCCTGAGACTGCACAAGTATTGCTACCCAAGATTATCTGTGACACTTATGGTATTGAGGACAAGGGCTTGTATGGTGTGGCTTTAAATGGAGCCTACCAGATATTTGTGAAACTACTCAGGGGGCCAGTGTATGAGGAGCTGGTTGAGCACTTCCAAGATATCTGCGTAGATGTGTCCTCTGCAGTGTGTGTGCGTATGTTGGATGTTTCACGACAATGTACGTGGGTAAAACTGCGCAATGTGCCCGTCGAGACCGATGTAACGGATCTCAGCAGTGTTTTCGGAAGATACAGCGTGGCACACATGGCTAAACAAGGCAAGTGGGTGACTGGGGCGTTTGCTGGTCTCCCAGAGGGTACGTTTACCCCTAAGATGTCTCTATGCCAGGCTATACCGTCGTATGTGTACCTTGATGACTTCCACACGCAGGTCATGGTGACATATTCTGGACAACGACGGACATGCCGCCTCTGCGGCGACTATGATTATATGGCGGCAGCGTGTGGGCAGCGAGGGCAGGCCAGGGGGCCGGCCAGTGGAGCAACAAATGACAATGGGCAGGAGGCTCCCTTACATGGACGGCAAGGAGACGGTGGGCATGGTCACCTTTGGAGTGAGGAGACTGAGGAGCCAGTGGTAGAGTCGGAGTTGGAGCTGACGTCTCCCGAGTTGCCTGCACTGCCGGTGGTTCAGCAGGCTTTAGGAGGGCCAGGTGACGGCAGAAGTGGAGGACTTGGATACGACAATAGCGTCGGTTTTGCACACCATGTTCCCGTCTATGGATGTGGTCTCCCCGGCTGTGCCGTCGACACGTCCAGAGGTCGTGTCTGTGGTGGTCGAGCAGCAGGAGGCGGTTGTTGGTGCTGGCGAGGCTGACGGGGACGTGATGACCCCTGGTCAGAAGACATTGATGAAGATGGTGGTGGAGGTTCATCGTGTGGACACCCCGGTCACAAACATGGAGGAGGACGCTGGAACGAGGAAGAGGTCAGCAGCAATGTCGGACTCTGACGACGTCCTGACGCCGGCTCAGTGTACAGGGAAGAAGGCATCGGTAGACTGGGGGCGGTGTGCTAGTGGAGGTGAGCAGCGACAGCAGGTGGTGCCTGGTGGGGCGGGTGTCGTGGGTGGAGAGCATGGCAAACGTGGTCCCAAGGGCCCAGGTGGGTATGCAAAGGTAGTAGTGGGGCAACAAGAGAGGAAACCTTAGCCAGGTGCTAGCGGGGTTTAGATAGGGGTGGGATATGTCGTGGCAGGTGTGGTGCGGTCTGCTGCATGATGGCAGCGCCAGTGAATGGCGTGCTTGTCTTGGGGCGCCAGTTAGCGTGCGCCTTGGTGGCGGGGCATGTGCCCAGTGTTAGGATGAAAGTGGCTTGCTATGTGCTGTTCAAATGTGTCTGCAAATTGTGGAGTACAAGGTGTGTTAGGTCCTGTTTAGAGGTGTTGCTGCCTGCGCCTGTGTGCACCTAAGGTACGCTGGTGTGGTTGAGGGTGATGTATGCCACTGGTGTTTTGTACACTGGTGTGGTTGAGTGTTCCTCCTTTCTTATGTTCATATATGTTTCAAGCTCATTATGCCAGTTATTCGTAACTGTTGTAAAGTTATTAACAGCTGTCTCATTATGTAGTCTGAAGGTAACTTTAGTAGTGTCTTGGGGCAATTTACCTGGGTTAGTTATGAAAATGGTAGGGTAGTGGTCTGTGGTGTTGTCTGTGATTTTGCCTGATTTTAAAAGGGATATGGTGTTAGTCCAGATGTGGTCTAATAAGGAGATACTATTCCTGGAGATTCTTGAAGGTTTTGTTATTGTTGGTAGCAACAAGCAGTAGCTTATAGTGTTTGTGAATTCGGTTACTTGTGGATCTTGGTCATGTAGCAGATTTATGTTGAAATCTCCTGAGAGCAGCAAGTGGTCTTTGTTCATATGTGCATCAGTTATTATGTTTCCTAACTTTTATCTATAATGGTAAATATTTGACTATGGTACTCTGTAGATGAGTGTCATAGTGAGGGGCTTTTGCAGGTCTTTCGATTTAAATTTAGCTATAATATATTCTCCATGTTCATCCCATGTGCAAGAATTATTGATACATTTAAGTTGATCTGAGTAGAATATAGCTGTTCCACTCCCTTGCTGTTCTGTCCTACAGGAATGGCATAGACATCTGTAATACCAGGCTTTAGCCAAGTTTCTCTGAGTGTGATGATTGACATACTGGTACGAAGGGAACTGAGTAATGCTGTGAGGTCATTATAATGTTTGCACAAAGATCTGACATTGCATACTATACATGTTTGTGACACTAGTCTGTAGTTTAATGCCTCGTGTTATCACCTTACTTTAAAATTGGGACTACATTTGCTCTCTTCTGCACCTCAGATAGTTGTCCCAAAGGACCCATGGAGAGATGTTGTCTGGTCCCAACGCCTTCGAGGTATCTTGTTCACTTAACATCCAGCACTTTTTGGTGTATTCCTTGCTAGTGATAAGACAAGATAAGATAAGATAACATAAGATTTCGTTCGAATTTTTAACCCCGAAGAGTTAGCCACCCAGGATAACCCAAGAAAGTCAGTACGTCATTGAGGACTGTCTAACTTATTTCCATTGGGGTTTTCAATCTTGTCCCCCAGGATGCGACCCACTCCAGTCGACTAACACCCAGGTACTTATTTGTTGCTAGGTGAACAGGACAACAGGTATAAGGAAACACGTCGAAATATTTCTACCCCGCCGGGAATCGAACCCGGGCCCTCCGTGTATGTGAAGCGTGAGCTTTAGCTATCAGGCCACCGAGGCACTACCCCACTATTCCCCCTTTCTGGAGTCCTTCCTCTCTCTACAGTAAATACTTTTTTAAATCTCATGTTGACTTCATCAGATGCTTCTTCGTTGTTTCTTGTGAACTCCCAACCTTCAAGTTTTTGAAGCTCAGAACCACGTGATAACTAGCTTCGAGGGGCCTTTCATATATGACAACCTCAATGTCTGAACTACTCAAGGTGAATATGAGGTCCAGTCTCACTGGATCTTATCATCTTAACTTTCCATGTTTCGGGTCTGCCGTGAGACTCCAGGTTTTCCCTGTCACTCTCCTTGTGATTGAAATCACTCAAATGTAGGAACTTTGCCCTACCTATGTGAGAGCTTCTTTCCACCCCTGCTAGTGTGTCTATCATTGCTCTGTTACTCTCTCTTCATATTCTTCCCTTGGCTTCCTGCTGTTCTGTTGCAGGTTGTATATTATTGTAATTACTGCATTAGGACCAGCAAATTGAGTTGTTCCTGCTATGTAGTCACTTCCAACCGTTCTGCCTATTACTTCCATTTCCTCAAATCCGCACTGGTCTTTGGTGATCAATGCAACTCCTGCTCTCTCTCTGCTTCCTCTATCTTTCCTCAGGATCTGATAACCTGTAATTATCCCAGTGAGTTTCGTTTTTCTGAGTGCTATGACGTCTGGTGATGTCTCTTTGAATCTTTCATGACACTCATCACATTTACTTGTTATTCTGTAATTCTGTCTGCATTTGTGTACCACACCTTCACCTTCCTTTCTAATACTGTGGCCTGAGGGGGAAGGGTACGTTGGGGAAGCTGGAGATCTGGTGAGGTACTTTGGGAGGTGGCAGTGGTGGGGGATTCCTTGGGTATGGCATGTGGGATTTGGGTTAGTGTGCTGGGCTACAGTCTGGTTGTCAGGGTTGAGGGCCTTCTGAAGGTGGTTCTCAGGGAGGTTGTATTTGCTCTTCCTTCTGAGTCTGGGTTCTCTTGATCATTTCCATCCTTGACTCTCTTTTCACTGTACCCTCTCTTTCAGTTTCTGTCTTTTTGTGTTCTGTCACTGTCGAGATACACCTGCCAGTACGTTGATGCCCGTTAGTCGTGCTTTCTCTTGTAGAATCCTGTTTTGAGCCATTTCTTATTTAAAAATCACTTTGACATCCCTTTATTTCCAGAAGATTTTTCAACTCGGTCATATCATTCTCTCCTTTTGCTTTCATTATTTTCTCCCCTTCATGTCTTGCTTCATAAGTTTGTTCTTCAACTTCTTGGAGCCCATGAACAAAGACAGACCTCTCCCTTTCATCCTCCCACTTCATTTTCCTTTGTATCACCTGATCTGATTCAATTCTTTCCATTGCAGATTTCCTTTCTTCAATCACTTCTCTATCTGTTGTCCCTGTACTCAATGGCCTGTCATTTTCCTTTCTCAGCTCTTCCTGGGCACCGCTGTGGTCTGCTATGGTTTCTGCATTTAGCTTAGTTCTTTCGTTTCTTTCAGTACCCTCATTTGTTTCTGGTGTGCTCCTCATCTTTTCCTGGCTCCAAGGTCATCTGAGATGGCCTCTGCGTACAGCTTAACTTTTTTGTTCTCTTCAGTGCCCTCATTTGTTATTGAGGAAATAGTTCCTGATGTCATGCCCATGCTGCTCTTTGCCTCTTTAATCAATTTGAGCTTTTTAGTTGCTCTTCTAAGGTCTGAATCCCAGCCTTTGTTGCTGTGGCTTGCAGCAGATACTTCTTAATCTCTGCAGCTATCCTCCATTTTATTGCTAAGCTCTTCTAGTTTCCTTCGGCACTCTTGTTTCTTTTTCTTGAGCTCTGCTACCCAGTCGTCCTTCCAAGACTCACCCTCTAGTCCCCTAGTTTTCTGTCCTGCTATTCGGCAACCCATTTTTCATTTCTGCCTACCACAGAAACTAAAATTTATGTAGCTTTTTGTGATCATATGGAGTATGCGGTTGTGAGTGTGTGTGTGTGTGTGTGTGTGTGTGTGTGTGTGTGTGTGTGTGTGTGTGTGTACTCACCTATTTGTACTCACCTATTTGTGGTTGCAGGGGTCGAGTCCTAGCTCCTGGCCCCGCCTCTTCACCGGTTGCTACTGGGCCCTCTCTCTCCCCGCTCCATGAGCTTTATCAAACCTTGTCTTAAAACTGTGTATGGTTCCTGCCTCCACTACGTCATTTTCTAGGCTATTCCACTGCCTTACAACTCTATGACTGAAGAAATACTTCCTACTATCTCTCTGACTCATTTGTGTCTTCAACTTCCAATTGTGGCCTCTTGTTTCTGTGTCCCCTCCCTGGAACATCCTGTCTTTGTCCACCTTGTCTATTCCACGCAGTATTTTATATGTCGTTATCATGTCTCCCCTGACCCTCCTGTCCTCCAGTGTCGTCAGGCCGATTTCCCTTAATCTTTCTTCATAGGACATTCCCCTTAGCTCTGGAACTAACCTTGTCGCAAACCTTTGTACTTTCTCTAGTTTCTTGACGTGCTTTATCAAGTGCGGGTTCCAAACAGGTGCTGCATACTCCAGTATGGGCCTGACATACACGGTGTACAGTGTCTTGAATGATTCCTTACTAAGGTATCGGAATGCTGTTCTCAGGTTTGCCAGGCGCCCATATGCTGCAGCAGTTATCTGATTGATGTGTGCTTCCGGAGACATGCTCGGTGTTATACTCACCCCAAGATCTTTCTCCTTGAGTGAGGTTTGCAGTCTTTGGCCACCTAGCCTATACTCTGTCTGTGGTCTTCTGTGCCCTTCCCCTATCTTCATGACTTTGCATTTGGCAGGATTAAATTCGAGAAGCCATTTGCTGGACCAGGTGTCCAGTCTGTCCAGGTCTCTTTGAAGTCCTGCCTGGTCTTCATCAGATTTAATTCTCCTCATTAACTTCACATCATCTGCAAACAGGGACACTTCTGAATCCAACCCTTCCGTCATGTCGTTCACATATACCAAAAATAGCACTGGTCCTAGGACCGACCCCTGTGGGACCCCGCTCGTCACAGGTGCCCACTGTGATACATCATTACGTACCATGACTCGTTGTTGCCTCCCTGTCAGGTATTCTCTGATCCATTGCAGTGCCCTTCCTGTTATATGCGCCTGATGCTCTAGCTTCTGCACTAATCTCATGTGAGGAACTGTGTCAAAGGCCTTCTTGCAGTCCAAGAAGATGCAATCAACCCACCCCTCTCTCTCTTGTCTTACTTCTGTTATTTTATCATAAAACTCCAGAAGGTTTGTGACACAGGATTTGCCTTCCGTGAATCCGTGCTGGTTGGCATTTATACTCCTGTTCCATTCCAGGTGCTCCACCACTCTCCTCCTGACAATCTTCTCCATAATTTTGCATACTATACACGTCAATGACACAGGTCGTGTGTGTGTGTGTGTGTGTGTGTGTGTGTGTGTGTGTGTGTGTGTGTGTGTACTCACCTATTTGTACTCACCTATTTGTGGCTGCAGGGGTCGATTCATAGCTCCTGGCCCCGCCTCTTCGCTGATTGCTAGTCGGTCCTCTCTCTCCCTGGCCCATGAGCTTTATCATACCTCGCCTTAAAACTATGTATGGTTCCCGCCTCCACTACGTCACTTTCTAGGCTATTCTACGGCCTGACTACTCTATGACTGAAGAAATACTTCCGAACATCCCTTTGATTCATCTGAGTCTTCAACTTCCAATTATGACCTCTTGTGTCTGTGTCCCATCTCTGGAACATCCCGTCTTTGTCCACTTTTTCTATTCTGTGCAGTATTTTATATGTCGTTATCATGTCTCCCCTGACCCTCCTGTCCTCCAGTGTCGTCAGGCCGATTTCCCTCAACCTTTCTTCGTAGGACAATCCCCTTAGCTTAGAGCAAACCTTTGCACTTTCTCTAATTTCTTGATGTGCTTGACCTGGTGTGGATTCCAAACTGGTGCTGCATACTCCAGTATGGGCCTGGCATAAATGGTATAAAGAGTCTTGAACGAATCCTTACTTAGGTATTGGAACGCTATCCGAAGGTTTGCCAGGCGCCCATATGCTGCAGCAGTTATCTGATTGATGTTCGCCTCGGGAGATATGCTCGGTGTTATACTCACCCCCAGATCTTTTTCCTTGAGGGAGGTTTGCAGTCTTTGGCCATCTAAACTATATTGTGTCTGCGGTCTTCTTTGCCCTTCCCCAGTCTTCATGACTTTGCATTTCACAGGGTTAAACTCAAGGAGCCAGTTGCTGGACCAGGCTTGTAGCCTGTCCAGGTCTCGTTGTAGTCGTGCCTGATCCTCGTCCGATTTGATTCTTCTCATTAACTTCACATCATCTGCAAACAAGGACACTTCTGAGTCTATCCCTTCCGTTATGTCATTCACATATACCAAGAACAGCACAGGTCCTAGGACTGACCCCTGTGGAGCCCCGTTTGTAACAGGCTCCCACTCTGACACCTTGTGACATACCATGACTCGTTGTTACCTCCCTGTCAGGTATTCTCTAATCCATTGCAGTGCCTTTCCTGTTATGTGTGCCTGATCCTCTAGCTTTTGCAGTAACCTCTTGTGAGGAACTGTGTTGAAGGCCTTCTTGCAGTGTGTGTGTGTGTAAGTGTATGTGTGTGTGTGTGTGTGTGTGTGTGTGTGTGTGTGTGTGTGTGTGTGTGTGTGTGTGTGTGTGTGTGTGTGTGTGTGTGTGTGTGTGTGTGTGTGTTAAGCAGAAAGGTGAGATAGCTGGGGGCTAGAGCCTTGTCTAAGGGCAAAGGTAAAAGTTACACACATCTCAAGCATAAAAAGGCCGCCCATGGCTATCCCAGTCAAAACAGAAAGCGCTAAACCAGTATTTGTACTTCAATTGGTTGGTTAACAGAGGGTTAGGAAAGATCCTAAGTAGGAAAATACCTCTATTTATTCAACATAAGACTATATAAATACTCTAGAGAACACTTTCATGCATCTCGTATCCTAAATGCCCACATAGTGGGCATAATAAGCAGGCGGCAGGCGGTCCAGCAACCATAACACTTGGCCTAGTCAGTGCCAGGCCGTCACTACTCCAATACCAACCCCATTTCTTATTTCCTCACTCATCCCACGGCACTCTGACCATGTCAGAGCCTGGGTGAGCATACCGGCAAGCCACAGAGGAGCCTACGGCTTGAGTTAGCTAAACAAAAGGAGTACACAACTACAAACTTAGCTTAAATACACAGCATCTCCGACGCCAGCCTCCACACCATGCTGACTCCACGTGACTCCCAGCCACGCTTACCCCGCGTACCCAAACACAGTTGGAAAATAAATCCCTAGCAGGATTTCTTTATAATTTACATTAGAACTACTTTACAGTACCCCCAAATGCACATTATGAATTATAAAATTATGCTTTACAATTATAACATTCATACTATTATGACGCCCTTTTCTACTGTATATACATTACAATGTCATGCAGAACCCTGCATAACAGCATTACAATGTCATGAAGAGCCCTGCATAACACCCCCAGTCCCAGACCATAGGTCTCACTCTGCTAGCGGGGTCCCTACGGATACTGCTAGGCAAATGGAAAAAGAAAGAAAATAAATCCCACACTAAAGTTTGAGGAAATGGGCAAAATGACAACTGGGGAATGACCACCATACAATAACGGTCTTTTGGTACTACAAATTTACAGTATTAACAAACTGAGGTACTAGACTGCGGACATGTGAGACTCGCCAAACATAAACGTGATCAAGTTCCATGCCAAACGAACCCACAGTCACGCTCTTAAACAGTTGTGTTAGGAAAACTCACCATCACAACACAGCGCTGGCCAGGCACTGGCGTTGACGCATTTTACCTAAATCACATCAAGTAAACTTATAAACGAGCAAGTTAACTTTGTACAAAAGTGCCTCTGAGGAATGCCGTTTTATGAAGTAACACCAAAGTTCAGTATGTTGCAAGGCAGACCAAACTGTATATGCCACCAAAAATTTTTTTTAAACAGTAAGTACATTTTCCAGGAGAAGTTCAAATTCAAATTTCAAATTCAAAGTTTATTCTCTAAAAGGATTACAATGCTGAGTTTACAGAAATTTGGTTATTGTTTGGTTTACATGTAGTAAAATTGAGATTACAGAGTGTACCACTAGAACGCTTAGCATGGCTAGGCATTTCGGGCATACTTAGTTTTATTCTTAAATGTAAAATATTACAAATGATGAGGTAAGTTGGTATTATGGCTAAGTGACTAAATACTAGTTTGTGAGTTTAGCAATGTGAATGCTTTTGTTTTGGCACAGTATATAGTTTCAGTATTGGAGTATCACAGGATTCATTATTTTAAGACTGAGATTAATATTTCTGTTTATGGTCAAATGAGTGAGCGAGTGTAAGTGTGAACCACCAGGTGGTATTCGTGAAGTTAGTTGACGGGGTGTATCAGGGAGATAAGATGTTTTCTAATGGTAGTTTTGAAGGTGATGAATGTGTCTGCAGTTCTAGAGTTCTCAGGTAGGGTATTCCAGATTTTAAGGCCTTTGACATACATTGAATTTTTGTAAAGGTTTAGTCGGACACGGGGAATGTCGTAGAGATGTTTGTTTCTGGTGTTATGCCTGTGGGTTCTGTCACAACTATCAAGAAAGCATTTTAGGTCAAGGTTGATATTAGAGTTTAAGGCCCTGTAGATATAGATTGCACAGTAGTAAGTGTGGATGTACTGAACTGGGAGTAAGTTTAGATCTTTGAAGAGTGGGGGGGGGTGTGCTGCCAGGGATGGGATTTAGTGATTATTCTTACTGCAGCTTTTTGTTGGGTTATTATTGGCTTTAGGTGTGTTGCTGCAGTTGATCCCCAAGCACAAATAGCATAGGTGAGGTATGGATAAATAAGTGAGTGGTATAGTGTGAGAAGGGCATTTTGCGGCACGTAGTATCGTATCTTGGAGAGGATCCCAACCGTTTTGGATTTTGCATGTTAAATTCTACTTAGAAAGCAACATCGCATTATCAATCCCATCTCACATCAATCTTTAGTAAACAAAACTGGTTCCCGATCACACACCTCTGCGAGAATCAGGAGAGCACAGGAGGGGGAAAAAAATGTCAGGCCCCAAAAACAACGGGTGGATAGTCACATAACGTGTTCGCGCGACTGGCTGTAAAACTCTGGAGTCATCATTGAAGACCCCCAAAAGGTGGACCTCCCAGGCCGACACCTACATGTCATTCCAAGGACCCTGGAGTTACCCCAGCAGTGATCCAAAAAGGAAAAATTGAAAAAGTCCTGGAGAAGCAAAACACCTCGGATCAAGAGACATGACCCAAACAGTGGAGGGCATCACCGCCAACCACACATTCACTAAAACGTTAGGTCCAACAGTCCCTATACCAACATAAAACAGAGGCGAGGCATTCCAGCCAACACCTTAAAAAACGTAGCATACCTTACCTAGGCATGGCACTTGATGTGACTACCCCCCAAAACACACACACACACTAGGGAATCCTGATACCCCAGCTCCAGCTCAACCTGCCCTTCTCCTTTGGGTGTTCCAAGGTTCAATCTACTCGTCTATTGCAAATCACTGCAAAATAAGAATAGATAAGTGATCTATACACTAAATTGTGCACTTTAAACATGAGACAAGGGATCAGCAACCACATAATGAATCACAAGATTAAGAGGTTGGAGAAACAAGGCCCACCTCGTAAGTCTCTGATTGTGGTGCCTCATTAAGTGAAGGAAATGTAAAGGATTATGGTCACTATACACAGTTATATGGTGAAGATATATGCACCTCAAAATGTTGCACTGCCAACACTAAAGCAAGAGCCTCCTGTTCTATGGAGGTATAACTTCTTTGGTGCCTGCTACTTTTTGCTGAGAAGCAGCCGAGTGGCATTACTTCTCCTGCTCTACCCTGCAACAAGACTGACCCAACCTCTGTATCATTTTGCAAAACCCGGGGTGAGTAACTCAGGATTACACATAAAAGATCTTGAGGGTTAATGACATACAAAAGGTTCTTGTACAGAGATAATAAAGTTACAAATATGGTTGTGTCCTTGGCACACATGATCATGGGAATCAGAAGAGCCCCCCCCCTGGTTCATTCACACAATTTGCATGCAGTTCATAAAGATGAGACAAAACCTGATTTCTTAAATGTACCTGGGGGTAGTCAGTGCACGTGTTCAAGGTATCACCTAGTGTGAGACCAGTACAAAACAACGTCCACCGACTCTCGCTGGATACAAACACAGTCTCTAGAAAGAAACACTTCACTTCAAACAAGGAGCCTATTTCACCCCAGCTGACATCATGCCAGGCCTGCTGATGTTGCACAAATTCCGACACCTCTACCTCATGGGGGTTAACATGGCCCCATTTTTCAGCATCCCAAAACTCTTTCACTAAGGTGCACCATGGCTGAGCCAACACTTCAACCAGTCTTTCAGAAGATCCAAATCTTCCACAATCTCTTACAATTTTCCTACTTACATTATCTTTCTCAGGAACTTTATCCATCATCATTTTGAAGCCACCACACAGTTCCATCATAGCCTTCCCAGGACCCGGCTCCAATGCCAATCCCATCTCTCCAGCTTCCAGAATGTGTAGCACCACCTCATGGGCCCACATCATCCTGGGCAGACTGGCAGGCTGGTGCACTAGTGCCATCGACCTCATCTTAGCCAAGCAGTTTCTGAAACTGAGAAAAAACACCGTGGGGGAAACATCACCATCCTCACATAGCCCATGACTTAATGATTCAAGAGTGCTTCCCCACACGGTAATGAAAAGGAGGGGAATTCCCTCCTCCCAGTCCTTCTGGTACTGGGTAAAGCAAACGTGCATTGCACTGAGAGACTGGGAAAACCATGGTGCTTTTCTTTGACTCCTAGGATGATATACATTGGTAAATTTAACCTCAAGTAGGCCTCTCAAAACTACATGACATTTCATAAAATATGACTTCTGGGTGATTTGTGCAAAACCTAAGAGACAAAAATGTTTCACCAGAAATCTCAAAACCACACACACAAAATTAATCAGAAAGGGTATAGACTCTGGTAACCTGTTAGAAGAATTTATTAATAAACACTGGTCAGTCAGCCCTCCCTTCTTAACACTTAAATGTCGTTCCTTCAGAATCTGTAAAAAATACAGACGATGATACTTTAATAGTTCTGCCGCGGCCACTTGGACACAGGTCCCCTTAACAAGAGTCTTGCTCATTTGATCAACTCTGCAAAATAAACATTCGGTAAATTTGGGAACCACATCCTCCGCAACAGCTGATAAGTGAATAGCGTTCCGTTCCGGAGGTCACAACCTTCCTGGGCCTCACTCAGCTGCTGCAAAGTCATGGGATTTTTTCCCACACCAGCACCAAGACCACTTCTCCAACCGAGTTCTGGTTGAGCCAGTTCATCACTGTCAAGAGTCTTCTGCAGGTCAGACTCAATGAACAGGCCCCCCCAGGCCCAAACCACCACCACATTGTGCAGAAGGGTCACAGGGAGGCACAGCTCCTGCCTTGTTCCCCTGTTTAGCCCTAGAACACACTGAAAAAAATTCAGGCACCATCGCTCCAATTAGGTCATTACCACCTTGTAAAGCAGGGTCCTGCAAAACCAAACATTCCTCACTTTTGAGGAGTCCCACAACATTGTTGCCTAGTAGAAGGTCAACTCCTGCAAAAGATACATCTTCTGCAATACCTACAGGTAGGTACCGAGACTAGAACACAGAGACTACACCCATAACCTGCGCACTGAGTCCTGACAGGGACTCCAGTAATTCCTTTAATAAAAATGTCCAATCCGGTGCAGGTGTCATACGACACTGGCAATACACCCCTGCGAAGCAAGGTGTATGTGCTACAAGTTTCCCTAAAAGACATAACACCCGTGACTCTACCTTCATTTTGGTGTAAGGCCACAGTAGACTTACTTGAATAGACCTTCATCCGAGGGTCTAAGACAGCTGGTCTTCTTTGGATACCTTGGGGCTAGATTTCAATGCAAGCAACATCATGTGTAACCGGTGTATTTACTGGAGAAACATGTGCTGCAGCCTGGTCCCTAAGTATCTTTCGACAATATTGCTGCAGGTGGCTCTATTGCGATATGTACAGTGATAAGGTTTAAAAGCCCCCTGCACACTTAACATATGCTGGGGCCCATGACCTTGGGGAACTGGACTCTTTCTACCTGTCCCAGGTAGTCCTGGATCTTCTCGGGTAGGTACTGGAAAATTAAGCTTAATAAAACTCTGGTGGTTATTAGGCTGGTAAATGGGTGGCTTAAACTTTTGAAATTTCTTATTCCTATTGGTTACCTGGAGGTTACCTGGAGGTTATTCCGGGGATCAACGCCCCCGAGGCCCGGTCCATGACCAGGCCTCCCGATGGATCAGGGCCTGATCAACTAAGCTGTTACTGCTGGCCGCACGCAGTCCAACGTACGAGCCACAGCCCGGCTGATCCGGCACTGACTTTAGGTATCTCTCCAGCTCTCTCTTGAAGGCAGTCAGGGGTTTATTGGCAATTCCCCTAATGCTTGATGGGAGGCTGTTGAACAGTCTTGGGCCCCTGACACTTATGGTGTTTTCCCTTAGTGTACCAATGGCGCCCCTACTTTTTATTGGGGTCATTTTGCATCGCCTGCCCAGTCTTTTACTTTCGTAGGGAGTGATTTCTGTGTGCAGATTTGGGACCATTCCTTCCAAGATTTTCCAAGTGTAGATTATGATATATCTCTCCCTCCTGCGTTCCAACGAGTACAAGTCAAGTGCTTCCAAGCGTTCCCAGTAGTTAAGGTGCTTGACAGAACTTATACGTGCAGTAAAGGATCTCTGTACACTCTCTAGATCTGTGATTTCACCTGCTTTGAATGGAGATGTTAATGTACAGCAGTATTCCAGCCTAGAGAGAACAAGTGATTTGAAAAGGATCATCATTGGCTTGGCATCTCTCGTTTTGAACGTTCTTATTATCCTTCCTATCATTTTCTTTGCACTTGCGATCGTGGCACTGTTGTGATCCTTGAAAGTGAGATCCTCAGACATTACTACTCCCAGGTCCCTTACATTATTTTTCCGCTCTATTGTATGGCCAGAGTCTGTAGTATACTCTGTTCTAGTTATTATCTCCTCCAGTGGTGGGTGGATTATTATTATTATTATTATTATAATCAAAGGGGAAGCGCTAAACCCGTAGGATTATACAGCGCCGGGGGGGATGTGGAAGGCATTCAGGCTTAATTCGGGGAACTGGAGCACAGATCCAATTCCCTAAATCAAGAGCCCTTCACCAACAACAAGGAACCTTCCCTGAGGGGATTGGTGGTTGGAGAAAACATACCATATTAGTATGTGGGGTGTGGTAACTACTATCAAATTTTTGGTTAGCTAAAAATCTGTCACCCAGCTCTAAAGCATTATTAAAATCATCAAGATCCTTCTCCTCAAGATATGCCTTAATGTCAGGAGGAACATTTCTCAAAAGATCCTCTAACAAAATTAAGGTAATTACACCCTCTTAATTGCCTACCACCTCCTTTGAGCGACACCACCTATTTAGAAGTGACATCTTCTCCTTACCAAATTCCACCAAAGACTGTCCTGACTGAAATTTTAGTCATCTAAACTTCTGCCTGTACCTTTCCGGCAACATTTGATAAGCCAGTAAAACTACCTATTTTATCTTATGATTATCAGAAAAGGCCAATCCCTCTAAAGATCTAATGGCCTGTAACCCTTTACCAACTAATTGGGTTCTCGCTAATGTCGCCCATTCCTTTTCCGACCAAACTTGGGATTTGGCCGTACTTTCAAATAACAGAAAAATCTGGTCTGGATCTTTCTCTAGGAATTTGGGCACAAATTTTATGGCTTTATCCACATGAAAAACATCTACCCTTGTGTCTGTGGCTGGGTGAGAAGCAAGCTGGCTCTCTTTAGCTCTTTCTTGAGCCCTAAGGTTCTCTAAGGCTCTCTGTTCCTGGATCTTTGTGTGCTCAATCCTTAACCGTTCCTTTTCTTCTGCAACTAGGGCTAATTTCATTCATAAAATTTCTACTTCCTTATCCAGCTCCCTATCATGGGAATTTGATTCAATGTTACTTTCCAAATGCATGTCATCCCCAGAATTTTCACTAGTGTCAGCCATTTTGGAAAATAATAGCACTAAATCTTGCTATCAGCCACAGAACTTACTGATGTAAAATAATAACGCACACAGCAAAGCACATACACTGAAGTAGTATATTCACAAGGAGTGATTGTCATGTGACTCCCTCAAATTAAACAGGATTGCACACAAGAAAATCCAGGCAGAAAAAAATGGAGCTATTGCACCTGCAAAGGAAAATTATTCCCAGAAAATTAGATATTCATAACCCCCCTAAAAACGAGCAAGATTGTATCTGCAAGGGTAAATTATGCACAAAATATCAGATATTAATAACACCCTAAAAATCAGAAATATGGCAAACAAAGGTAAATTATTCACAGGGTATTAGTTAATAATAACACCCTAAAACCATCAATATTGCAAACAAAGGTAAATTATTATTTTAGTGTGAGTGTTATAGTGAATGCTTCCTCTGACCAACCCAGTAAAGAATGATTATTGACTTTCCAGGTTGCAAAGTTGAACTACAACATAAAATTTGATAATTCTCCCATATACAGGCCACCATTTTACGCAGAAATGCGGGATACCTGGAGGCTAGAGCCTTGTCTAATGGCAAAGGTAAAAGTTACACACATCTCAAGCATAAAAAGGCCACCCAGGGCTATCCCAGTCAAAACAGAAAGCGCTAAACCAGTATTTGTACTTCAATTGAATGGTTAAGGGTTAGGAAAGATCCTAAGTAGGAAAATACATCTATTTATTCAATATAACACTATATACACACACTCTAGAGAACACTTTCATGTATCTTGTATCCTAAACGCCCACATAGTGGGCACAAGAAGCAGGCGGCTGGCGGTCCAGTAACCATAACACTTGGCCTACTCAGCGCCAGGTCGTCACTACTCCAATACCAACACCATTTCTTATTTCCTCACTCATCCCACTGCACACTGACCATGTCAGAGCCTGGGTGAGCATACCGGCAAGCCTTAGAGGAGCCTACGGCTTGAGTTAACTAAACAAAAGGAGTACACAACTACAAACTTAGCTTAAATACACAGCATCTCCGACGCAAGCCTCCACACCATGCTGACTCCACGTGACTCCCAGCCACGCTTACCCCGCGTACCCAAACACAGTTGGAAAATAAATCCCTAGCAGGATTTCTTTATAATTTACATTAGAACTACTTTACAGTACCCCCAAATGCACATTATGAATTATAAAATTATGCTTTACAATTATAACATTCATACTATTATGACGCCCTTTTCTACTGTATATACATTACAATGTCATGAAGAGCCCTGCATAACAGTGTGTGTGTGTGTGTGTGTGTGTGTGTGTGTGTGTGTGTGTGTGTGTGTGTGTGTATGTGTGTGTGTGTGTGTGTATGTGTGTGTGTGTGTATGTTTGTGTGTGTGTGTGTGAGTGTGTGTGTGTGTGTGTGTGTGTGTGTGTGTGTGTGTGTGTGTGTGTGTGTGTATGTGTGTGTGTGTGTGTGTGTGTATCTGTGTGTGTGTACTCACCTAGTTGTACTCACCTAGTTGAGGTTGCGGGGGTTGAGTCCGAGCTCCTGGCCCCGCCTCTTCACTGATCGCTACTAGGTCACTCTCCCTGAGCCGTGAGCTTTATCATACCTCTGCTTAAAGCTATGTATGGATCCTGCCTCCACTACATCGCTTCCCAAACTATTCCACTTACTGACTACTCTGTGGCTGAAGAAATACTTCCTAACATCCCTGTGATTCATCTGTGTCTTTAGCTTCCAACTGTGTCCCCTTGTTACTGTGTCCAATCTCTGGAACATCCTGTCTTTGTCCACCTTGTCAATTCCTCTCAGTATTTTGTATGTCGTTATCATGTCCCCCCTATCTCTCCTGTCCTCCAGTGTCGTC
>NW_027196088.1:57500-109998 GCF_038502225.1 Cherax quadricarinatus | reverse complement strand
AATATGTTAATCCCTCAAAAAGGATCGAAGTAACCTCTCAGTGTATATACACTGAGAGACTACACGTCTTGGTGTATACACACTGAGAGGCTACATGTCTCGATGTTAGACAGAAAACAGTAGTTACAGTGTGATGATGACCAAAACTGTGTTAGTCAACAACTTAAGCTTTATAAAATAAGTTATACAGCCTCTCCTCACTTAACGACAGAGTTCCGTTCCTAAGACCTCGTCCGTAAATGAATTCGTCGCTAAGTGTGGACCCGAATGGAAATAAGTCACTCTGTCTGACCTTTTTGGGTTATCCTACACATACGCTGCTATGTATGATAATCTATGTAACTGTATTTGTGTATACCTGAATAAACTTACTTACACATTACAGTGGAACCTCAAATATCGAACTTAATCCATTCCAGGAGCTAGTTCTAAATTCGAAAAAGTTTGAAAATCGAAGCAATATTTCCCATAAGAAATAATGGAAATACAATTAATCCGTTTCAGAAACCCAAAAATATTCACAAAAAAATACATTTTATAGAGACTAATTACAGTTTTACATACACACAACAAATACTATAGTGTTCAATTATGTATATAAATGTAAGATAACATTTTTACTTACCTTTATTGAAGATTGGTGATGGCATCTGGAAGATAGGGAGGAGGAGAGAGGGAGTTGGGGTTAGTGTTTGGAAGGAGAATCCCCCTCCATGAGGACTTCAGGTAAAGCCCTCTCTGGGGTTACTTCCCTTCTCTGTCTTTTAATGCCACTAGGACCAGCTTGAGAGTCACTGGACCCCTGTCTCACAAAATAACTGTCCACAGTCCTCTGTTTCTGGTGCCTCTTTAACATTTCCCTAAAATGGGACATGGTTCTGTCACTGAACTGGTTCCAGGAGTTTTCTGTACCAGATCAGCATGCAACTTCCTTGCCTTTTCGCATATAATCGTCCCTGAAACACTATCACCTGCCATCTCTTTATCCTTGATCCACACCACCAACAACTTCTCAACCTCTTCAACTGTTTGTGGTCTTTTTTTTGGTTAGCATATTAACACCTTTTGCAACATCACCTTCCTTGATTTGTTCTTTCTTTGCCAGGATAGAACCGATGGTCAACTTGTTTTCTCCATACATCCTGGCAAGCTCAGCAAGCCTCACACCACTCTCATACTCCTGTATTATTTCTCACTTTCTTTACCACAGAGTTACCACTAGCAAGTTTCTTTGAGCCCATGGTAGCTTATTTCACAGTCCCACAAGCACTAAACACAATGAAATAATCGTAAAATGTTTGAATGAAAGCGCAGGTTAGTGTTCACTCAAGCATTAACAAAGCCAGACTGGCTCACAGCACCTGCGCGAGGACACGGACAGAGCAGGCTGGCAGACAGGTCCGGTACCCAGCAGTCCGAAAATAGGGGCGCGTTCAATAATAGGGACAAAGTCGGTTCGAAAAAAGGGTTCTATTTTTGAAACGTTCGATAAGTGATACGTTCGAAATTTGAGGTTCCACTGTATAATGGTAGTGGGTTTGTGTCAACCATCTTTGATACTGTTTTATGTCACCTTTGCACCATTTATAACATTTCTGGTATATTTTTAAATGTTTATACAGTAGTGTACTGTATATTGTAATAAACAGAATAGAAAAAAATCAGCTCTAATATACATTATTTTGGCATGCATACTGGTCAGAGAGCCCGTCGTAAGTCTGAGTCATCGGTAAACTAGTACATCGCTAAGTGAGGAGAGGCTGTACACTGTTCTGCATTTCTTTTGTTTATTTGCTGTGACATTAGTGGATCTAACAAAAGCTCTGGTGGTCTCTTGTCTAGTGTCACCAAAATGTACAGGCAACAGCACATTCTGTCCCATCTTACTTTGCCTGGGGCTGCTGTCCTGTTGCTGGTGCTCAGCCCAGCAGATATGCAACCACCTCAGAAGAGAGGGGTACAGTTAATCCTATAAGGTATAGCCAATGTTGGCTGAATCCTGATTTACTGAATAAATTCAGACTACTGTTACATTGGGGCAGGTACAGAGGCAGACGAGCCGCTTGCATTACAGCCACACCTCACTTAGCGACGTACTCGTTTACTGACAATCGGACTTACGACGGGCTCTCTGACCAGAATGCATACCTAAATAACATATATTAGAGCTGATTTCCTCTATTCTGTTTATTACAATATACAGTACAATACAAACATTTAGAAATATACCAGAAATGCTATAAATGGTGCAAAGGTGACACTAAAACAATATCAAAGATGGCTGACACAAACCAACTACCATTATAGTATGCTCCTCACTTAGCAACGAATTTGTTTACCAATGTGGTCCTAGGAAAGAAACTCCGTCATTGAGGAGAGGGTGTATTATGTTTCACTGATTTACAGTGGGAAACTTACCCTCTGCAGTGGGGTCATGAAAAGGTTTGGTTCGGAGAGGTTGTCCAGGCCCAGTGCTCGACGAAGGTCGTTGTCGGCACCGGATAGCAGCTGGTAGAATATGTGGTAGTTGGGTTCTCCCTCAGGACGACGCACCACGCGAGTTTTTTCTGGCATATACACCTAAAAGAAAAAATAGTTTCTCAAATGCAATATCGTAAAGGGGAATATAAATAACGAATGCAAGAACTTTCCATAGTACAGCTACACTGTTGTTATGAAAACAAAAACAATGACAAAAAACATAGTATCAAGACTAATGAAGCTTCAAATAAAACTAATTATAACAACATTAAAAGTAATCTGAACATTACCATTATGTATGCTCATACATGTGTTACATCTCTGTAAGTACCATATCATCCATTATGTATACCATTTTAATATTCAAGTATACTCATACACAAGTTCAGTCTGTGTATGCACCACATTCAACAGACAAACCTTTATGTAAGGTTGACAATGATTTGGTACCAAAAACTTGCTTAGGAAATGCATTGCTGCTAATTTTGTTGGATTTTTGTATTACACATGATGATACTGTCCACGAAGAGATCTCTTCTGTTGTGGTCTTAGAGATACACAGTTGTTGTCACTTCTGATGTCTTGTCTTTCTGGTCAGCCATATCAAGTGGTAATCAATGATTCTGTATCTGAGAAATGTGCTCCTCAGGACTCTGTTTTTGGTCTGGTATTGTTTACTGTCTGTGTTAGTGGCTTAATCTTACTGCTGGATGCCGTAAGGTACTTGATGTTTGTGCACCTTTTTTTTTTTTTTTTTAACAAGTCGGCAGTCTCCCACCGAGGCAGGGTGACCCAAAAAGAAAATACTTTCATCATTCAACATTTTCACCTCACTCTCACATAATCATTGTTTTTGCAGAGGTGCTCAGAATACAACAGTTTAGAAGCATATACATATAAAGATATACGACATATCCCTCCAAACTGCCAATATCCCAAACCCCTCCTTTAAAGTGCAGGCACTGTACTTCTCATTTCCAGGACTCAGGTCCGGATATATAAAAATAACCGGTTTTCCTGAATCCCTTCACTCAATATTACCCTGCTCACACTCCAACAGTTCATCAGGTCCCAAATACCATTCGTCTCAATTTTCTCCTATCTAACACGCTCACGCACGCTTGCTGGAAGTCCAAGCCCCTCGCCCACAAAACCTCCTTTACCCCCTCCCTCCAACCTTTTCGAGGACGACCCCTACCCCGCCTTCCTTCCCCTACAGATTTATACGCTCTCCATGTCATTCTACTTTGATCCATTCTCTCTAAATGACCAAACCACCTCAACAACCCCTCTTCAGCCCTCTGACTAATACTTTTATTAACTCCACACCTTCTCCTAATTTCCACACCTTCCACACCTATAAGTACTTATTTGGCAGGTATTTGTTGTGTGTGGACCTGTGAGTATCTATTATGAGTGTGTGTGCCTGCAAGTACCTATTGTGACTCATGAAATCGTAATGACACGATTGCAAACAAACCATACCACAGGCAGGGATAGAACCCACAGTCAAAGTCATAAAACTCTAGACTGACGCTTTAGCTATTGGGCCAGCTAAAGTTCGTCATGGCCACGCTGATGAGAGATTCATCTGTAAAAACTTGCATTTGTGGTCACAGTGAGACCTATGCTAACCTTCCTATGGTATATAGATACCTACTTGGATGGATGTTATTGTAGCCAGCTGGCCCAGTGCCTAATGCATCAGTCTGGAGTTTTATGACTCTCTGACCACGGGTTCAATTCCCACGTGTGGTATGCTTTATCTATTGTGTGAAAGAGCACCTGTGATTACCTACTTGTAGCTACAGCAGCAGACCTTTTAATAATCCTACAAATATCCTCAGCTATGGTTTACAACTACTGCTTGGCACAACTCAGGTGTCAATGTACACTGTACAACACATAACTTGTGTACACCATGGCAGGGCCTCCAAGAGAAATTTTGCAAGGCAGAACAAGACTGCTTTGGGGCCCCTGGGGGCAGTCTCAGGCCCCCAATCTAAGTGAACTTTACATAATTATTTTTCTAAATAAACTAAATATAGTTGAAATTTAAAAAAAAAAATGAAAAATCAAAATAAAACATTTAGGGGTATGGGGCCCCTTCAGAGATTCACAGCGAGGCCCAAGACCAATGTACCAGCTGAACCCTGCACCACGGAATAAGTACTTTTTGTGTAAAGTGTATTTTGGGAGATATTAACAAAAAACTATACATTTAATTTTAGTGCACAACACCTGAGCTATTCAAAGCTTCATAATGAGTTGTGGCAAGAGCCTGGTCACATGTACACAAAGACACACCAATACCAATGGCAGAGTAAGGTTAAGTTACTGTCAAGACCCTGGTCACATGTAAACAAAGACACACCAATACCAATGGCAGAGTAAGGTTAAGTTACATTAGGCTGCTTTAGGTTGGTCTGGATGGATTTTGTTAGATTTGATTACATTTTGTCTATATTATTTGCACAATGTAAGAATATCTCAACTGTAAAACAAACTTAATATTCTTCAATTTAAACTATATATTAACCCTTTAATCCTAGGTAGTAGGTTGGTAGACAGCAACCACCCAGGGAGGTACTACCGTCCTGCCAAGTGAGTGTAAAATGAAAGCCTGTAATTGTTTTACATGATGGTAGGATTGCTGGTGTCATTTTTTCTGTCTCATGAACATGCAAGATTTCAGGTACATCTTGCTACTTCTACTTACACTTAGGTCACACTACACATACATGTACAAGCGTATATATACATACCCCTCTGGGTTTTCTTCTATTTTCTTTCTAGTTCTTGTTCTTGTTTATTTCCTCTTATCTCCATGGGGAAGTGGAATAGAATCCTTCCTCCGTAAGCCATGTGTGTTGTAAGAGGCGACTAAAATGCCGGGAGCAAGGGGCTAGTAACCCCTTCTCCTGTATATATTACTAAATTTGAAAGGAGAAACTTTCGTTTTTCCTTTTGGGCCACCCCGCCTCGGTGGGATACGGCCAGTGTGTTGAAAGAAAGAAAGATTAACCCTTTAACATTCCATAATTAAGAAAATGGAGAAATTTGGTTGCGCTTCTAGTATATTATAGAGTGGCTCTTTCTAAGACCTTTTTACTCCTATGACCTTTGCAATACCTTTCATAATTGTTTTATGAATTTCTGAGAGTGGAAGCAGGTATTACTCCTCCTTAGGAGTTACTATTAGCGTCCCTCTGTCAAGTCTGCAAGAACACTGCTTCACATCTCAGCTCCTCACTGCCCTCAGGAAGGAGTTCAAGCTCTCTTATTGGTTATTTGAGGATGACCATGAGTTCCCTTAATAGTCAGAGGCAATGTCATTAATTTCCTGCATCCAGACTGGGCTCTGAGGCCTCCCAGATGGGGCTCACAACAGGATCTTGGAAGGTTAATGGTCGAAATTTGCCTGCTTATTCAATAAGTTTTTTAAGGCTCCAGTTGGCAGTTTCAAGATACATTAACTTAAAACAGCCTTTTATCAAGTTGATTAAAGCTCTCTTGACAAATATCCCAAGATGAACTGACTGGTAAACATTCTTACTTGTACTGATGCTGAGGCAATTTGTCCAGAATGGTCAAAATCCAGGCTGAATATCTGTGTGAAACGTGTTGCATTGGTGTTCATTACTGTCCGACTGTTGCCAAAAGCTTCAAGTAATGTTGATATGGCATTTAGTTTCTCAACTGAAATAACAAAAATGCATTAAGTTGAAAACAGATGAAACATAAAATAGAATAAACAAAACTATAAACTAAGTTTAAATGAAAAATATGACCACTGAAACAAGGTGTTTTTGTACTACTGATTATTAAACTTTTTATGTAATACAACACAGTGGAAAATTTTCAGTGATTCAATGTTCACTATTGTATTGAGGAAGCAAATTACACATACTGAACTTCAGAAGAAAGTAGTCACATACTCCAAATTTATATGTTAATAAGAAATACAGGATTGTATTTATAAGTGAGTGTCTGAGTGATGAGTAACAATACCTGGTACCTGGTGTTCTGTACATCATGTATTTCAAATAATACCTGGTACTTGGCTAGCAGTAACAGTCTGGTTGATCAGGACCTGATCCACCATGAGGCCTGGTCATGGACCAGGCCACAGGGGCATTGACCCCCCACAACACTCTCCAAAGATACTGTACAGTACATCATATATAACAAGTAATACCTGGTACTTACTGTACTGTACATTACATATCACAAGTAATACCTGGTACCTACTGTACTATACATTACATATTACAAATAATGCCTGGTATACTTATTGTACTGTACATTACATACTACAAGTAATACCTGGTACCTACTATACTGTACATTACATATTACAAGTAATACCTAGTACTTACTGTACTGTACATTACATATTACAAGTAATACCTGGTACTTACCATACTGCACATCACATATTACAAGTAATACCTGGTACCTACTATACTGTACATTACATATTACAAGTAATACCTAGTACTTACTGTACTGAACATTACATATTACAAGTAATACCTGGTACTCACCATACTGCACATCACATATTACAAGTAATACCTGGTATCTACTGTACTGTACATCCCACATTTCATCTGGTCATATTGTAAACCAACACAAGTCCAGTCAGTTATAAAATAAAGACACAATACCATTCTGGAACAATACACAAATAACCCGCATACAGGACTGAGAAGCGACGTTTTGGTCCAACTTTGATCTAACTCAGACTGAAACATCGTCATAAGCTTCTCTCTCTTATGTGCGGGTTATCTGTGTACAGTAAGTTATAAACACGGGTAACACGCTAACCTGTGAGCACTTTATTAGCAGCCCCAGCAGCTAGTGCCAGGTAGTGCAATATGTGCCGGAAATTAGTAGTCTTTCCAGCTCCGGAGCGGCCGAGGAAGACAATGCTCTGGTCACGCCTGGTGGCCAGCAGGTCACGGTAGGAAGCTTGAGCAGCAGAGTATATGTGTGGTGGCATGTCCTCCAGTTTGCAACCTTTGAACATTTGAATAACCTGCAGAAATTTATACATGATTAGCGACTCATTAACTCCTTGACTGTCGCGATCC
This sequence comes from Cherax quadricarinatus, assembly GCF_038502225.1. Classification (NCBI taxonomy): domain Eukaryota; kingdom Metazoa; phylum Arthropoda; class Malacostraca; order Decapoda; family Parastacidae; genus Cherax; species Cherax quadricarinatus. The sequence goes on along the minus strand of NW_027196088.1, from coordinate 102,421 downwards.
CAAATCCTGAGGTGTCTCCTGGCGTCGCAAAATTTCAAAATTTCAAAATTTCAAAATTTCAAAAAAAAAAAAAAAAAATCTTATGAAATGATAGAGAATCTTTTCCCGATTGTAATGACACCAAAAGAACGAAATTTGATGGAAAACTGATGGAATTACGCTCTTGCAAAGTTAGCGACCTCGGCGATTTCGCCCACTTTGAGCCCTATTTTCGGCTAATTCCATTGTTCCAGTCGACCAAACTCATAGCTATTTCTTTAGAACTCCATTTTTTTATATCGACTGAGTACAAGAAACTGCCCATTTACCCATTTCAACTATCCAATAACTTGGTCAAAATTTGTAATTTGGCCAATTTCACGAAAATTAAAAAATATGACAATTTCAAAATAGGGTCCAGAATGAACAATGCAGACATTCCTGGCTCTAAAATAATATTTTCTTTGTTCATCAGTCACATCTCCAGGCCCCTCTGATATTACTCTTGCTTTCTATTTTGAATTTTTATTCAAACAAAAAATAGAAGATTTACTGTTATGCAGACTACTGCAATATTGCAATAATTGTATAAATAATGTCAACCCATTCATGACCACATATTAGAATGCCTACTTGGACATTTATTGGAAAATGACATCATTTGTTTACTTTTAAACATCGGCAAAAATCAAACATTTCCCCTAGTTTGAGTTCCATTTCAAGGTTCTTTTCATAGCAAAACCAATCAAAATTACCTCTATTTCTATAATATGTTTTCCATTCTATCAAATGAGACCAAGAAAACGAAAATACAACCATAAATACTATATGAAAATAGACCACAAAATCAGCATTTTAATTTAAAAAAATGGTCGGATTTTTTCTCTCATTATGCACTGCATTCTGCAGGATTTTTTTTATATGGTGCACACTGACCACACAGAACCATTCTCTCACATGTGGGCCTACCAGCTTTCTCCTGCTTGATTTGAAGCCACTAGAATTTATGAGTATATATACGTCAAAAACGGTGGCTCGTAAGATGTATATATACGACCAAAACAGTCAAAGGGTTAAATAATCAGGGAAAGGTGCACACTGCTAGCACTAACACTCTCAATGATCAAGTCATCACTGAGACTGTCTGGTCTGGGAATGGATCAGTGGAGAATATAGTGTGTAAGCACTCACTGTGCGACTCAATAATAATAGAATTATATGTAACAGAGCTTCATAATTCAAATTCATTTTCATTTCTTTTCATGTGGTACAAAAATAATGTAGTTTGGATGTAATATAACACTGGTGGGCACACAAGAACACCACTAGTATGTAATGAATCTCAGGTAGATTATGTAATCCTAATGCTTAAAGGCTACTTAAGAAATAGACTATTAAGTAGGATTTTTATGCAGTTACCTACAATCATATGGAGAAAGAAAGGTAGTAGCTTAAAAAATAAACACAAAAGATAGCTGTCAGTATATGATATATAAGGCATAAGAAGCCTCCACTTCTAACCCACAATGTATAAAGTAACAATTTACTGAGAGAATGTGTATTTACTACCACTGATGTTCATCTATCAGAGAGAAAGTTTCCCCTATAATACCTTAATACACTGTTTACATCACATCTGTCAAATATTGTTACCATATATGTATCTCCAACAACATTGGAGGAGTTTCGTGTCGTTCATTTTCTATTGCTTAATTGCTTAACTTACTTGCTACACTGTTAATGCTACACTTCATCGCTGGCTGGCGCTATAGCCTTTATCGACTCCTGCTGCTTTACTATTGTACATATCATAGAATCACTGAAGAAGGCACATTCTCCCCTCTCTCTTCCTCCTCCACTTTGGTACTTTGCTAATAGTTCTTTCTTGAATTCTATCATGTTTCTCACCTTCTTTACCAAAGAACTGGCATTAGGAGCTTGCTTTGGGCCCATGGTGGCTTATTCAGCAGTCACACACAACAAACAAGCGCAAAAAAAATGTATTATTACGAAATGTTGTGTATGACCTCACAGGGTTATGTTCACTCGCTGAGAAACAATGCCAGACTGATTCAGAATGCTCTGTGGGAGGCTATGTGTGCACGTGGGCACTCGGACATGTTCCGTACGACTGATGAAAACAGAGCCTATATTTTTAGGGAAAAAGTCGGTGATAACTAAAATTCACGAAAACAGAGCTTAACGAAAACAGAGGGTCCACTGTCCATACTGTTGTCTATCGTTAAGATAAGATTTTAGGTAATCGAGGGAATGTCCTCCGATGCCGTAATGATTTAGCTTTAGGCGCAGGAGATTGTGGTCCACTGTATCAAATGTTGTTGGATATAAGGTAGAAGTAAAGTCGTTTGTGCATTATTTTTTCAAATATTTTAGAAAGTAAGGGCAAGTTTGATATAGGTCTATAGTTGTTCAGGTCAGTTGGGTCACCTCCTTTGATGATCGGGGTAACCCTTGCTGTCTTGAGTATGGATGAGAAGGTTGATGACTCTACAGATTTGTTAAACAGTGTTGTAGTAATGGGTGACAACACGTAAGCAGCTTTTTTATATATGAATGGTGGCAAGTTATTTAGCTCTGCTTTGTTTTTTAATGATTTAATGATGAGTGAGACTTCAGTCGAATTAGTTGGAGCTAGATATAGAGTATTTGGGTAGTTGCCAGTGAGGTCGTCTTTCAGCTGGGTATTTGAGCTAGGAGTGCTTGCTAGCTTCAATCCTACAGTAGAGAAGAAGACATTAAATTTGTTGGCTGTGTCTATAGGCTGTATGTGAGGTTCATCTAAATCAGTTAAACTTATTTCTCTGTTTCTAGACAGTTTTATAGAGCCCAAAATTCTGGAGAGGGTTTGACAGGTCCTTTTCATATCACCTTTTATTTCAATAAATCTATTTTTGTAATACATTTGCTTTGATTTTCATATTAGTTTTGTGAGTATTGACATGTATCATTTAGCCAGTTCTTTAATAATCAGGCCTAATCTGAACAGTTTTTCAAGTTCATGCTTTTTATCTATGGAATTGAGGACACTATTTGTTAGCCATGGGCTGTTTAGTCTCTCTGCTGTGATCTGCTTCGTTTTGATTGGACAATGCATGTTACAGAGGTTTTGGGTTTTATGTAAATAAGTTTTGACATCTTCGTCAATATTATTGCTGTCAGCCAGCTCACTCTGCCAATCAATGCCACCTAGTGCTAATATCAGATTATTTACTGATGGCTTGTTGTGCAAGCGAAATGAGATCTCTCGAATCTTGAGGCAATTTACATAGGGTGGTTATGAGAAAAGGTGGGGGTAGTGGTCAGTAGTGTTGTCTGTGATTATACCTGCTTGTAGTGGAGATATTGTGTTGGTCCAGATATGGTCAAGTAATGAATCACTTGTCTCAGTGTTTGTGAAATCAGCTACAGGAGGGTCAGTTGCTTGGATAAGGTTCCTGTAAGTATCAGGTGGTGTTTATTCAACTCTTGAGTCAGTTTTCATGTTTCTAAGGTTATCACTAAAAGTGTAAGTATTTGTGTGTGGTAATCTGTAGACTGCTCCAACTCTTATAGGTTTTTTTTGTTTTTCTTTTTATGTGATTTTAGCTATTATATATTCACCATTGTCGTCCCTTGAAAAGCTATATGATAGGGTATATGTATAGGAGAGCAATGTGGCATATGTTACAAGTGTATGGAATAGGTGGAAAGTTACTGAAAGCAGTTAAGAGTTTTTACGAAGACAGTGAGGCTCAGGTTAGGGTAAGTAGGAGAGAGAGAGATTATTTTCCAGTAAAAGTAGGCCTTAGACAGAAATGTGTGATGTCACCATGGCTGTTTAATATATTTATAGAAAGGGTTGTAAGAAGTGAATGCAGGGGTGTTGGGAAGAGGTGTGGGTTTGGATAATAAAGAATTTAACACAAAATGAGAGCTGTCACAGTTACTTTTTGCTGATGACACTGTGCTTCTGGGAGATTCTGAAGAGAAGTTGCAAAGATTAATAGATGAATTTGGGAGGGTGTGTAAAAGAAGGATATTAAAAGTGAACATTGGAAAAAGCAAGGTTATGAGGATAACAAAAAATTTAGGTAATGAAAGACTGGATATCAGATTGGAGGGAAGGAGTATGGAAGAAGTGAATGTGTTCAGAAATTTGGGAGTGGACTTGTCAGCGTGTGGTGAGTGGCACACTAAGGAGTCTGTGAAGACAAAGAATGTTATCCATGGAAGCAAAGAGGGGAAAGTATGAGAGTATAGTGGTACCAATGCTCTTATATGGGTGTGAAGCATGGGTGGTGAATGTTGCAACAAGGAGAAGGCTGGAGGCAGTGGAGATTTCGTGTCTGAGGGCAATGTGCGGTGTCAATATAATGCAGAGAATCCATTGCTTGGAGATTAGGAGGTGTGGGATTACTAAAAGTACTATCCAGAGGGCTGAAGACGGGTTGTCGAGGTGGTTCATAGATTTAGAGAGTATGGAACAAAACAGAATAACTTGGAGGATGTATAAATTTGTAGTGGAAAATGGAAGGAGGGTGGGGTAGGGGTCGTCCTAGAAAAGATTGGAGGGACGGGGGCTAAGGGAGGTTTTGTGTAAGGGGCCTCCAACAAGTATGTTAGATAGGAGCAAGTGGAGGCAAATGGTTTTTATGGCTTGATGTGCTGTTGGAGTGTAAGCAAAGTAACATTTATAAAGGGATTCAGGGAAACTGGTTAGCCAAACTTGAGTCCTGGAGGTGGGTACTACAGTGCCTGTACTCTGAAGGAGGGGTGGGGTTATGTTGCAATTTTGAACTGTAGTATTGGCATGCCTCTGTCAAGACAGTGATGGAGTGAATTATGGTGAAAGTGTTTCTTCTTTATGGATCACCCTGCCTCGGTGGGAAATAGCGGTTTTTTTTTTTTTTTTTTTTTTTTTTTTTGAGAGAGAGAGAGAGTGAGAGTGTGGGGGGGAGGCTCCTAATATTCTCATTAGGTACTGCTGGGAGATGTAAAGCAGGCACAAAACAAAAAGTAAAACAATAATCATAGAAGCACAAAACAAAAGTAAAACAATAAGAACATAAGAAAGGAGGAACACTGCAGCAGGCCTGTTGGCCCATACTAGGCAGGTCCTTTACAATTCATCCCACTAACAAAACATTTGACCAACCCAATTTTCAATGCTACCCAAGAAATAAGCTCTGATGTGCAAGTCCCACTCAAATCCAACCCCTCCCACTCATGTACTTTTTTTTATTATCACACTGGCCGATTCCCACCAAGGCAGGGTGGCCCGAAAAAGAAAAACTTTCACCATCATTCACTCCATCACTGTCTTGCCAGAAGGGTGCTTTACACTACAGTTTTTAAACTGCAACATTAACACCCCTCCTTCAGAGTGCAGGCACTGTACTTCCCATCTCCAGGACTCAAGTCCGGCCTGCCGGTTTCCCTGAACCCCTTCATAAATGTTACTTTGCTCACACTCCAACAGCACGTCAAGTATTAAAAACCATTTGTCTCCATTCACTCCTATCAAACACGCTCACGCATGCCTGCTGGAAGTCCAAGCCCCTCGCAAACAAAACCTCCTTTACCCTCTCTCTCCAACCTTTCCTAGGCCGACCCCTACCCCGCCTTCCTTCCACTACAGACTGATACACTCTTGAAGTCATTCTGTTTCGCTCCATTCTCTCTACATGTCCGAACCACCTCAACAACCCTTCCTCAGCCCTCTGGACAACAGTTTTGGTAATCCCGCACCTCCTCCTAACTTCCAAACTACGAATTCTCTGCATTATATTCACACCACACATTGCCCTCAGACATGACATCTCCACTGCCTCCAGCCTTCTCCTCGCTGCAACATTCATCACCCATGCTTCACACCCATATAAGAGCGTTGGTAAAACTATACTCTCATACATTCCCCTCTTTGCCTCCAAGGACAAAGTTCTTTGTCTCCACAGACACTAATGTGTCGCGATAAAGCATCTGCAACTACATTTGACTTGCCAGGTAAATGTTCAAAAGTGGGATTGAACTCTTGGATAGTCATGTTCCATCTGGCTAACGTTCCAGTAGGTTGTTTGTTCTGGAATAAAGGTATCAGTGGTGCATGGTCTGTCAAGACATGAACAGGGTACTGGTAAATAATGTCTCGGAAGTGCTTTAAAGACCATACTATTGCTAAAGCTTCTTGTTCCGTTACTGTATAATTACGTTCAGCCTTCGTAAGGACTCGGCTAGCAAATGCAACTGCGTTGTACTTGCCATCAGTCTTCTGAGCTAGTACGGCACCTATGCCAATTGAACTAGCATCAGTTGTCAAATAGAAGGGCTTAGAAAAATCTGGGAATTTCAAAATGGGAGCGGACGTTAGCTTTTCTTTTAGTGTCTGGAATGCTCTTTCTTGACGGAAGGTCCAGACGAAAGGAGCATCTTTCTTAAGCAATTCAGTTAGAGGAGCTGCTATTGAAGAAAAATTAGCAATGAAAGATCTGTAGAAACTAGCCAGAATGAAGTACTTTTGGCCACGTATGGCAACTGACATTTCAGAGTATGTTAAGAATCGTAGTGTTTGTATGCAACATAAAGGAAATGCCAATGGTCCTAATCCAATCCAAGTGTACCAACCACTAGCGAACTGTGGGAAAGAGTTGCCCTTGATTTGTTAACCAATTTTAAATGTTCCCTCCAAGGCAACAAACATCTGTGTGTTATGGGAGACCATTTCACCAGATATTGTGAGTTAGTTCCTATTGCAGATAAGACTGCTGAGACAGTAGCTAAAGCGTTTAAAGAACGCATTATCTGCAGGCATACCACCCCTAAGTCCTTAGTAACAGATAATGGAGGTGAATTCTGTAATGAGATTCTTGAAAATTTGTGTACTTTGAACAAGATCTCTAAATCCACCATTGTTCCTCATCATCCTGCCAGCAATGGGTTAGCTGAACGAACCAATAAGAAAGTACTTGATGTCTTGAGAGCCACTATCAACCCCAATAGTGAAACTTGGGATGAAGTTATACCTGATGTGCAGTGTGCTATAAATTCTGCTTACAGTGCTACCATAGGTGATACTTCACATTATGCATTGTATGGTGTAGACAAGCGTTTACCCTATGAGTTGTTATATTCCACTCCGAAACCTAATTACAACCCTGATGATTTCGTAGCAACTCGTACAAGCATAGCTCAGAGTGTTTTTAGAAGAATCCGTGAAACACTTCATAAATCAACAGCAGAATTTACTAGAGTAACTAATAGCCGTGCTAAGCCATCAAAAGTTAAAGTAGGTTCAAGAGTAATGCTGACAAATTTCAACAAAACATCCGAAATGCCAAAGCTCGATCAAAAGTTTGTTGGCCCTTATCGAGTTGTAGAACATATCTCTGGCAATAAGTATAAGGTTAGAGAAATTAGTACTGGTAAGTACAAAGAATCGCATTTAGATCATATGAAGTTAGTATGCGATGTTGATGATATTGCTACCCAGACTAATGTGACAGATGCTGAAAATCCTCTTGACTCTGTACCCTCTACCTCAAATACTCAGTCAGATATTCAACCTGAATGTCGCTATGCTTTGCGTACTCGACAAGTAATGAGAAATCCACAAGTATCTTTTGTAGATACTCCTTCAGATCTCCCTCAGTCAAGGCATGTGTTAGCCATTGCAGAGGAATTCAATCCTCCCAGAGATGATAACCATTCTGCATATGTAAACCCCACCCTCACAGAATTGGGTTTAAATGTACATAATCTGTATAATTAGATGTCAGAAATGAAGGAAATTGTCAACTGTGTGTTTTGTTATTAACTGATCAGTTTTTCAGAATTTTTTTTTTTCGTGTTCACGTTCCCTCCGTATTCTGAGAATTTGACAGTAATGATCTGAGTGTGCACCAGATGCCTTTGCTGTTAATTTCACCTTGTATATATATATATTTATTCTTCCTCAGAATCCGTAGAGTGCATGAATACAGATCGATCGAACAATTCCATCCATAATGTACAATGATTTGTTCTTATAAGTCGTAATGCATTACAATGAAACTCATTACGTTAAAACTCATTACGTTAACACCCATTACATAAAACTCATTATGTTAACATCCATTACGATACCATCCATTAGTTCTAAGTTATATATATATGAATTTGTCATTGTATAGAATCAGCCCAGAACCACCTGCCTGTTCAGCCTATAGCATAGTAGTGTATGTCGAGACGACATACGTAACACGACCGAGCTGTCAGCATAGTTGCTGATCCCCTTATATGTGTTGTATAGCGTATCATAGTGCCATCCATGTGCCTTATATAGAAGCTCCCTAGGCCTGTGACTGTATGACGTCACGGGGTACAGCTTGAGGCAGTGAGACGAGCTGCCTCGCTCTCACTCGACGGATAGACATAGACAGGCGAGCAGGCAGGCCTGGGCTCCCACCACCCATCACAGTCTGACAATATATATAGTGTTACCATCCAACAAGGTGTTTACCTTATCCATCTTATCTCCATCCGAACTCCCACACGACATTACTAATAAGTGCTGACATTAAAATGGGTGACATTCAAGTCCATTTCACATGCTAGCCTAATGTCTTTAGTGCAAAACTTAACAATTGCTATTCCACTATTACAGAACCAAGCATATGGGAATACTGTTAGAAGCAGGAATGATACCAAGTAATATCTGTAAAACACTCACACAATTATACTACAGACATGTACCAAATCCCTTGGGAGTCAATACACACCAACCTCTTAAGTCAAGCCACAGAACAACCTACCAAATCAGCCAGGACACAACCTCTCACTGACCACTCTACTTCAGCAATTATTTATACAGGCCTGACTTCCACTAGTATAAGTTGCTCCCACGAAAAAGTTTACACACGGAAGCCAGAGATTTCTTAAGAGGTTAAAGCTCCAATCAGCATTTCCAGTGAGCTTATAATCTCCTATTTTCACAAATGGTCACTTAAGATGGTCGACACCAGAAACTTATGAACTCAACCAGACTATTAATTTCTGATACTACAAACACTACACAAACCAGCTTGCTTTCTCACACAGAGAAACATGGAAACAGAATAACCAAAGTGCCCATATAACACATCTCCCTTTCTCTCTCCCTTTTAAAATACACGATAACTAGAAGAATCTTAGATTTTTCTAAGTTCTCAGATGATATTATTCTAGCTCATAATATTATCCTAACTCAGACAGTATTATCCTCAGCCTTAAATTTATCCTAAAGCCTTTAAGATACAAATACATTACACATTACATGACAATTCTCTATCTCCATTATTCAAATTCTTGTACAGTATCAAACTGGTTCTTTTATTAGAAACATTAAGAGTTCCACCCAAAGTATCTGAAATTTCATAAAGAATCAAACCAGTGATTCCTCAACTAAACCAACAACCTTCACCAGGGAAACTACTTCATTCATTCATGTATCTTCATTCTCATTCTCTTTCTCTCTCTCTCTCCCTCTCTCATTATTTTTTTTTTTTACACAGGGTTTGACAAGGTTAGGTTAAGGATCACTAGCTTTATTGACAAGCTATTTACAGGTTAAGGATTCCTAACTTTATTGGCAAGCTAAGAGTTATTACCTACATCAGCTCATTTGAAAGCATTTTTATTGTTATGAGACATACAAGTAGGGAACAGGATGAAGTTGGAGCCATCTGTGGGCCAGCATTTTCATTTGATCAGCTGACTTTATCTCTCTCTCTCTCTCTCCCATTCTATCTCCCATTCTCTCTCTCTCTCATTCTCTCTCTCTTTTTCTTTTTTTTTTTTTACACAGGGTTTGACAAGGTTAGGTTAAGGATCCCTAGCTTTATTGACAAGTTATTTACAGGTTAAGGATTCCTAACTTTATTGACAAGCTAAGAGCTGTTACCTACATCAACTCATTTAAAAGCATTTTTATTGTTATTAAACATACAAGTAGGGAACAGGATGAAGTTGGAGCCATCTGTGGGCCAGCATTTTCATCTGATCAACTGACTATCTCGCTGACATCAGAATGCTGTACAAATGTGTTCCATACTCGAGTCACCCTGGGGATAAATGATCTCAGATGAAGTGATGTTCTGCAGAAGGGTACAGCCAGAGTGAAGTTGCTTGCTTCACACTGTCCTTGAAGTGGATCAAAGTGTGGTACTTTGACAATATTGGCCTTGCACATAACAGTAAGGCCACCCGTATCTCCCCTGTGTTGAAGGTTCTGCTGAAATGACAGATCTATCCAGGATTGGTCCAGGCGAGAGATGAGACGTCTTGCTCTGTTCTCTACTCTGTCAAGCAGTCACAGATTAGAAGAGAAGCAGGCGAACCAAGAAAGTGGAGCATACTCAAGGTGTGAGCGTACTTGTGCCTCGTACAAAATCTTGCAACTCCTGCTGTCAAGCAGATGCGAGATACGGCGAAGTGCTGTAAGCTTCCTGGCTGCCTTGTTTGCAAGATTTACAACTTGGTTTTCATGGTCAGTTTGGAGTCAAATTTCACCCCAAGGATATTAACTTCCCCAGGTGCCAACACCCTCCCATTCATCCTTACTACTGCACCAGCATTACCATCATGGTCCCTAGGGATCATTATCATTTGTGTTTTCTTAGGTGCAAATGTTACTTGTCATCTATTTCCCCAAGCTGATATAGCTCTTAGCTGGTGACTGATGTAGCTTAGAGCAGCTGCCATTTCTTGTCTTGAATAAGTGAATGTCAGTGTACAGTCGTCTGCATATGCATGGGATTCTGGGATGAGATGAAGAAGGTCATTGAAGTAGAATGCTTCCTTGTGGAAGTAGAATGCTTCCTTGTGGAACACTGGCCCCAATAGGATGTCTTGCTGATTCTGTTCCACTGAGAACTACCCTTAGAGATCTACCATGAAGGTAATCACTGAGGAGACATAGTGTAGAGTCTGCAATTCCCAGAGCTTGCAGTTTTGCTAAGAGGCCCTGGTACCACACCTGGTTGAAAGCACCAGCAATGTCCAGTGCTACCACACAGCTGACTTTGGATTCATCCAGTGACTGGTGCCACTTAGTGGAGAGATTTAACAACAGATCAGCAGCAGAGTAACTTTTCCTGAAACCATATTGATGAACACAAAGTAACGAGTGGTAGTCAAAAAAACTCTGTCATTTGTCTTAAGAGTATTGTCTCAAGGAGCTTGCCAGTGATTGACAGGAGTGACACTGGTCTGTAGTTGCTGATTTCTGTTCTGCTCTTCTTTTTGTGAACATGGACTACATTTGCCTCTTTCCACAGAGAAGGCCATTTACACTGTACTAGGCAGTGCTGAAAGATGCAAGTTAGAGGTGCTGCTAGTTGGTCTGCACATCATCTCAACAATCTTGGGCTCAACTTGTCTGGGCCCACAGCCTTTTCTTGGTCAAGCAATTTAAGGAGGAAATGCACCTATTCCTGCCTTATTGTCAACACAGACAGTTTCAACACAGTTCTTGCAGCTAGCCAAGGAGGGTCCTTTGCCGGATCAGGAACTTGTATTTTGGTAGCAAAGTGTTCGGCAAAGAGGTCCGCTTTCTCTCGACTACTAGTAGAGGTGGAATGAGTTCATCAGGCAGATAACCTTGTCTGTCCTTGACCAGGGACCACCAGGTTTTGGAGCCTACCCTACCTGATACTAGCTTTCTTTTTGTGTCCATCTCCAATTTAGCAATGGCCCACTTTTGAACATCACCCATATGCCTACAGGCTTGCCTGTGCAAGTTCCTGTTATAGGTGGTAGGATATCTCTTATACCTTCGCCATGAATGTACTTAGCCGTAGCAGCCTCTCTACAACGAAAGCCAAACCAAGGCTGATCTGTAGGCTTGTCACATATTGCCGGTGAGGAATGTGTTCTTGTTGTAGATTAAGGATGTGTCCAGTGAAGGCTTTCACTTGGGTGTCAACTCACTCTCTCTCTCTCTCTCTCTCTCTCTCTCTCTCTCTCTCTCTCTCTCTCTCTCTCTCTCTCTCTCTCTCTCTCTATCTATCTATCTTTTTATAATAATGATTAAACATATCCAAGATGTGTTTACAATATCAGTATATATGAAAAGACTCCTTCAGCTATAACTCGGGGCCCAAGAGCTGGAACCTTCAGCAAATAAGAAATTTCTGAATGTTGACCCAAAAGCTAGAGTTACCCCTTGGGCATCCCACTGACACATGGGACCCCCAGTGAGCAAGGATCCCAGGAGCTAGAGCTCATTCACCACCAATTCCCTTCCACCCATCCATCAACTCTCCTCTATCCACCAGTCCTCCATCAAGAGCCGAGCAACCCCGCCAGGTGGCTGGGTGGATGATATGTCAACGAGCAGTTGTATGGATGACTAAGTGAAGGAAGGGACTGAAGAGAGTGAGTGGTGGGAGGTGGGTGGGGAGTACAGTAACTGGATGGGTGACTGAGGGTGTGAACATGTTCAAGAATAACTTTTGCATGAACTTACAGAATGCGCCCAAGAGAATGCCTGAGGAATGTTTTAGAAGATTATCGCCCCTGCGGCCTGGTCCAGGACCAGGCCACGCTCACTTGATCAGTTAGGCTTTTACTGCTGGCTGCAAACAATCCAGTGCATGAACCACAGTCCAGCTGGTTAGAAACCAACTTAAGGAACTTATCCAGTTCTGTCTTGAAGACACCAAGGCATCTGCTGGTTATCCCCTTTATGTATTACTGGCAACAACTGAATAGTCTTGAGCCCCTTACACTTACAGTATTGTCTAAGTTTACTCATGTCACCCCTGCTTTCTATTGGAGGCATTTTGCACTGTCTGCCAATCTTCGTGTTTTCGTACGAAGTTATTTCTTTGTGCAGATTTAGGGCCAGTCCCTCTAAGATTTTCCAGGTGTAGATTACAATCCATCTTTCTCACCTTCGTTCCAAAAAGCACAGGTTAAGGGACTTCAAACATTCACAGTAACTTAGGAGCATGATCGAACTTTAATGTGCAGTGAAGATTCTCTAGACATTCTTTAGATTTGCATTTCACCTGCCTTAAAAGAGGATGTTAATGCACTGAAATATTCCAGCCTAGAGAAAACAAGTGACTTAAAGATCATTGTTAGGAAGACCTCATAGACCACACACTTCAAGGAAGACTTCACAGACCACACACTACAGTAAAGATCACACAGACCACACACTACAGGGAAGACCTCGGATTTTTTCTCACTAACCTCAGTGACAAAGGGCCTCTGTCAACTTACCAAAGACTCCACTAAGAGTATCATAATATGACTAACACAAACTAAAAGGATCATTATATTACAACACTCAATAAGAAACTATGACTGTACATACTGACCTTCTCAGAGTAGATAGCCAGTGGACTGGTGGGGTTAATGACAACCATGGCTGCCCCTGCGTAGGTATGGATGAGGTTTGAACCATAGCGCTGACGGAGGGTGTGTAGTACTGATGACTCATTCAGGTGGCGCAGCTGTGCCAGGTCCTCACACCGGTCATATGGAGGAGGGTTGGCCTGTTATACAAGGTAGGTACTGTTAAATCCAGAGTGTGTCTATGTGTATTCGTATATTTTTAAAATTATATGTGTATATACATGCAATAAGATCACAGTAAAATAGGTGAAATCACAATATACAGAACAACCACTGTGGAAAAAATAGTGAACCAAGCGCTTTCATGATTTCTCACATTATCAAGGAACTGTAAACATAAAAGATCAAGAGAAGGCATATGAGGATGAGATTACACCTCACGACACCTGACACTTTATGATGATGTAGGAAGGTGGTCAACGACTTGTCAGACACAGCTTAAATTCTACCCAAGCTTAAAGATTTTAACTCATCGAATGTGTTTTAAATTCTTTCTAAATTTTACTACTTATGAATGAATCCAGTTTGTATAATCCTATATTTTACGAAACTTGATTCTATTATATTTCTTTCAACCATGGACCTGCTTGTTATAACTTTCTTGGCCTTTTGAAAATCAATTTGATGGTTAAAATCTCTCACATGAATAAACAGAGCATTAGAATCTTGTTCACTTCTAATGCTATACAGTGGACCCCCAGTTAACGATATTTTTTCTCTCCAGAAGTATGTTCAGGTGCCAGTACTGACCGAATTTGTTCCCATAAGGAATATTGTGAAGTAGATTAGTCCATTTCAGACCCCCAAACATACTACACGTACAAACGCACTTACATAATTGGTCGCATTCGGAGGTGATCGTTATGCGGGGGTCCACTGTATTTATATTATTGTAATCTTAGTTCAAGACTTTTCCTAATTTGACTGTAATAAAGTTTATCACATTTTTTACAAGGAATCATGCAGACACAATCATCAGCATTTTCAGGGGAATTTTTTATCAATTTTTTTTTACTGATTCGTAAGAAAGCTTTTATTCAGGTACAGGTACATATAAATACAGTTATGTAGATTATCATACATAGCAGCAAATGTGTAGAATACCTAGGATAACCCAAAAAAAGTCGGTGACTTATTTCCAATGGGGTCCTCATTTTTTTTTTTTTTTTTTTTTTTCAACAAGTCGGCCGTCTCCCACCGAGGCAGGGTGACCCAAAAAAGAAAGAAAATCCCCAAAAAGAAAATACTTTCATCATCATTCAACACTTTCACCACACTCACACATTATCACTGCTTTTGCAGAGGTGCTCAGAATACAACAGCTTAGAAGCATATACGTATAAAGATACACAACATATCCCTCCAAACTGCCAATATCCCAAACCCCTCCTTTAAAGTGCAGGCATTGTACTTCCCATTTCCAGGACTCAAGTCCGACTATATGAACATAACTGGTTTCCCTGAATCCCTTCACTAAATATTACCCTGCTCATACTCCAACAGATCGTCAGGACCCAAGTATCATTCGCCTCCATAACAAGTATTAATTACATGTATATTTAAAAGTTAAACACAACTTTCATATTAAAATTCTTAAGTAGAGAGGATATATCAAGAAAGTTTTCATGGTAAGGGAGGACCAACATATTTATAATTGAATAAGGTTGTTTGTCCTTTTTTGAATTGTAAAAAGTATTTCTAGCGATCTTATAAAAATTTATCAATTAAGTGTTTTGGGTATTTTAGATCATAAGCTATTTCATAAATCTTAAAAATTTCATCTATGAACTCTGGGCTGCAAATGCGCAAGCTCTCAAAAACATTGACGAGAAGACAATACAGTAAGTTTGAACACCATCATGACATGAAGAATAATAGTGCACATAAAACAGTTATTTGTTGACTTTCTGTAAATTTAAAATCATGGTTCTATTTAATAATTAAGACATCTAAAAATGGCAATAAGTTATTTTGTTCAAACTCAACAATAAAATTTATGGAATGAGCTAAATTAATTTAAGGAAATAGTTTATACTTATAGTCTTAGGCATAAGACATAAAATATCATCAGCATACTATCCCACTTGGCTCTACTGGGAAGGATTTTGTTTCAAAATATTCGATGTACAAATTACTAAGGACAGGTGAGAGAGGATTTTCCATTGCCATAAACTTCTGAGTGTAGAACTCACCATTAAACACAAACTTTGCATCAACAATACAGAATTTAACAAGCTCAATGATTGTAGGCACTGGCGATGGTAAATCATAATTAACAAGTTTATCAGATAGGAATCTTAATAAATCATCTACTGGAACTTTTGTAAACAAAGAAGTAACATCAAAGCTAACCATACTGCAATCATTTCAGTCAGTCATGGTGCTTAATTTATCTACTAAATCTATATTGTTTTTACCATTTAAGTATGAAATTTTTCCAACAATTGGGTTCAACATATCTACTAGCCATTTAGATAATTTATAGGAAACTGAACCTATGGAGCTAATATTAAGTCTGGCTGTACAGGAAGGCCCCACTTATACGGCGGGTTAGGTTCCAGGCTACCGCCGTAAAGCGGAAACCGCCGTAAAGTGGAACACCCTTTTATTTTCCTTGTAAATGCATATAAATGCTAGATAACGTATTTACACTGACATATATTAAATTAGCAATAGAACTAAGCATTAAAAAAAACAATGAAAAGTAAAATTACACACAGTACATTTATTACATACCTTTAATTACTTAATATGAATGTGTGAGAGGTGAGTGGCAATGTAGTTATTGAATCAAATCAGGAGATGGCAGACCATCATCCTGTGGGTGCATGTATCATGTTTGTGTGTTACATAATGTGTTTCTTATATAATTTTGAAAAAAATATCATAGATAGATTAAGGGAAATGTCTATATTAACGTAATATGCGACATTAATGCGCCCAAGAGATTATTATTATTACTATTATTATTACTATTATTACTATTATTATTATTATTATTATTATTATTATTATTATTATTGCATCAAGAGTAGAGAGACTCTTAGTGATTTTAATGTGTACCTACATGAAAGCAGTGTGTAAGTTTATTTAGGTACAGGTATACATAAGTATAATTATCAGAGTATATATAAATTATGAAATAACTTTTAAAAACATTTGAAATTTTGGAGTTTCCAGACAAAATGGAGAGACTTAGTGCTTACTGAGCTCATGGAGAATGTAAACAAACAGGGTGGGGCACGGTGACCGTATTAGAAAGTCAGGTGGGGGGAGCCGTATAGCGAGTTTTGGTCATAATTTGAAATGTCCGTATTAGCGGAACGCCGTAAAGTGAAACGCCGTAAAGCGGGGCCTTCCTGTATTACCTGGCTTGTGTGTATTTATTAATCCATACATATACAATAAAGATGGATTGGTGGACATGAATTTTTAATTAATTCACCTTTGCCTTTCAGTAGTCAATTTTACTGTTTTATTGAAATTACTGTTAATAGAATCTAAGGGATTCTTTCTAAGCTTGGAAAAAGAATCTGTATCATTTAAGTTTATTCTCTGTATAGATTACAATGCAGGGTTTACATATTATAGAATATTGGTTACAATTTGTGGTTTGCATATTATAAAATACTAATTATTGAGAGGGCCACTATCATGCCTAGCATGACTAGGCATTTCAGGCACGAATTTGTTCCCATAAGGAATACTGTAATATGAATTAGATTAGTCCGTTTCAGACCCCCAAAAATACACCTACAAAAGCACTCAAATAATACACTTACATAATTGCTCGAGTTGGGAGCAGTACGAAACTCAGGGTACCACTGTATCTACCAACTTTCTCAACATAAGAATTATCTACTAACCTTCCCAACATAAGACATATATATGTACTACTAACCTTCTCGACGTCGTCCTCGTCAACCTCAATAACATCACCATTGTGTTCTAGCTTGACTCTAACACGTCCATCAGGTAAAGCTTCTCCAGAATCTGTCTCCCGCAGCTGCCTGGCAGCACAGAAGCCGCCTCTATGTACCAGCCACACACTCTCTGCCTGCAGCCAGGCTCGTGCTGCTGCTACCTGCTCCTCTGACCGTGCCTGCAACATAACAATACTGGTTAACAAGTTATCACAACTTGCTATTATCATACCTGCAACACCTGTTATAATAGTGATTGATATGACGATGGTTATGATAACAGGCATGATGATTGTGATAACAGGTGTGGTAGAGATGACAGATGTAACAATGAAAACTACTGAAAAAATGAAATATGTACACCAGTGTAACACCTGTGATATACAGGATATTGCAAGAAACCCAAAATATTTCAATTTCTATGCAAAATCCAAGCTAAGAACTCCCTGTAGAATTGGACCACTACTGAGAGGAAATTTGTATACTGACGATGAACAGAAAACGAGTGAAATCCTAAAAAAACAGTATGAGTCGGTGTTCAGCAACCCACTAAATGACAGCAAGATAGAGAATGCAGAAACATTTTTCACTCCAGCAGAAGGCCATGCAGACCAACTGCATTTCAAAAAAGAAATGGATAACATGCTCACTTATTCAGCACATGGACCAGATTCATGGTTGCCATATTTATAAAGAAGCACAAAGTCCCACTAGCACTAGCACAAGCCCTCAGTATTCTGAGGAGAAAGAGCTTAGATCTAGGCGAAATATTGGAGGCCTTAAAGAGTGCAGACATAGCTCCTTTGCATAAGGGAGGTAGTATAGCACTAGCTAAAAATTACAGACCAGTAGCCCTAACTTCTCACATCATTAAAATCTTCGAATGAGTGATGAGACAGCAGATTACAAATTTCATGGACCAGCACAACCAGCATAACCCGAACCAGCATGGTTTTAGAGCAGGACGATCGTGTCTGTCACAGCTGCTGAACCATTATGACAGAATTACGGAGGCACTGGAAGACGACCAAAACGCAGATGTGATTTACACAGATTTTGCAAAGGCATTTGATGTGATCATGGAGTGATAGCACACAAAATGAAGGCCATGGACAGTAAGGGGAAGGAAGGCAGATGGATTTTTGGGTTCCAAACACAAAGAACACAGAAAATAGTAGTAAACAGAGCAAGACCCAGCATCAGCGGGGTAAAAGCTCAGTTCCCCAAGGCACTGTCCTGGCACGTCTGCTCTTTCTTATCCTCATAGCAGACATAGATAAAAACACCCATCACACTTTTATATCATTTGCAGATGATACTAAAATAAGCATGAAAGTCATTACGGTAAAGGATACTGAAAAATTATAGGAAGACATAAATAGGGTTTTCCAGTGAACAGTGGCAACATGACATTCAATGGTGATAAGTTCCAGCTGCTTGGGTATGTAAAGAATGAAGAACTCAAAAGGAACACTGTATACAAAACTCAAGAGGGTCACCAAACAGAACATAAGAAACACATAAAAGACCTGGGCATAATAATGTCAGCTGACCTTTCTTTTAAAGAACATAATAAGACAAAGATCATGACAGCCAGGAGGATGATGGGGTGAGTATTGAGAATTTTCAAAACAAGGAAAATAATGCCAATGGTGACACTCTTCAAATCGCTAATGCTCCCTCATTTAGAATATTGCACAGTGCTGATTGCCCCGTTCAATGCAAGAGAAATATCAGAACTGGTACAAATACAGAGATCATGTACAGCTCACAATGAACCAGTAAAGCACCTAAATTACTGGGAACTCCTTCAAGTCTTGAACATGTACTCATTGGAGTGGAGGAGAGATACATAATAATATATACCTGAAAAGTACTTGAGGGCCTGGTCTCAAATCTGCAAATGGCCATATCAACATAGTGGAGAGAGATATGGAACGAAGTGCAAAATAAACCCAGTGAGGAGCAGGGGTGCAGTGAAGACAATAAGGGAACACTGCAGCAACATTTGAGGTCCCAGACTATTCAACATCTTACCAGAAGATATCAGAAACATGGCTGGAACAAGTGCAGAAGCCTTCAAGAGGACACTGGACAAGTGTCTTCACCAGGTGCCAGATCAACCAGGCTGTGGATATGTGGGGCAGCAGGCCTCTATGTATCTATATATCTGAACCACCTAGTTTTATCTGGGAGAATATTTTGAAGAAGTCTAGTCTCAAAGAATTCCATATACAAGTTGGTGAGCAAGGAGCTGTGGGGATTTCCCATTGCCATGCCTTGTTTTTGAAGAGAAACTCAAAAACTTCTCATTTGACAGAATGGAAGATATATTACAGAAATAGATATGATTTTGACTGATTTCATGACAATAAGTACCTTGAAAATGAGCTCAAATTAGCAGAAATGATTGATTTTTGCCAATGTTCAAGAGTAAACAATACCCGTCCGAGGGGCCATTCCAAATAGTGTATGCAGTCATGAATGGGTTGACATTATTTATATAATTATTACAATAATGCATAACAGTAAATTATCTATTTTTTGTGTGAATAAAAATTCCAAATGGTAAGCAAGAGCATTATAATAATAATAATAATAATAATAATAATAATAATATGTATATAATTACATAATATACATAAAATAATTATATAAATTACTGTAATAATACGTACATACGACTAATAATAAATACAGTGGACCCCCGGTTAACGATATTTTTTCATTCCAGAAGTATGTTCAGGTGCCAGTACTGACCGAATTTGTTCCCATAAGGAATATTGTGAAGTAGGTTAGTCCATTTCAGACCCCCAAACATACACGTACAAACGCACTTACATAAATACACTTACATAATTGGTCACATTGGGAGGTGATCGTTAAGCGGGGGTCCACTGTAATACTATAATAATAATAATCATACTACAAATAAGTAAGTTTGAGAACACCACCATGCAATGGCACTATACCTAGAGTTTACCTGGAGGGAATTCCGGGGATCAACGCCCCTGCGGCCCGGTCCATGACCAGGCCTCCCAGTGGATCAGGGCCTGATCAACGAGGCTGTTACTGCTGGCCACACACAATCCAATGTACGAACCACATCCCGGCTGATCTGGCACCGTCTTTAGGTATCTGTCCAGCTCCCTCTTGAAGACAACTAGGGGTCTTCCGGTAATGCCCCTTATTGCTGGTGGGAGGCTGTTAAACAGTCTTGGGCCCCAGACATTCATTGCATTTTCTCTTAGTGTACCAGTGATGCCCCTACTTTTCACTGGAGATATGCTGCATCGCTTGCCAAGTCTTTTGCTTTTGTATGGAGTGATTGCTGTGTGCACATTAGGGACCAGTCCCTCCAGAATCTTCCAGGTGTAGATTATGATATATATCTCTCGCCTGCGCTCTAGTGAGTATGTACAAGGCAAGTGCTTCCAGGCGCTCCCAATAGTTAAGGTGTTTGATGGAACTTATATGTGCAGTAAAGGTTCTCTGTACATTCTCTAGTTTTGCAATTTCACCTGCCTTGAATGGGAATGTTAATGTACAGCAGTATTCCAGCCTAGAGAGAATAAGTGATTTAAAAAGGATCATCATTGGCTTATGTGTATGAAAACAACACTCAGTCCGCGTGCGCTTCAACTGGCAGTGGAGATAATTCTCATGATTTGCTTAGGTTTCATGCAGTTAATTTGCAGAATTTCCTGTTTTTAACCATGGGTCCTAAGAAAGCAACTGCAAAGGACAGTGCTGAGAAGAAAAAGAGGATGATTTCCATGGAATTAAAGCAGGAAATCATTGATAAACACAAACTAAGAGTGTAACATTAAAAGTGAAGCAATTAAGCGATAGAAAAAGGACGAAACGAAATGAACTCCTGACAGCATATGCCACTGTGCCCAGCATCTCTTCTCCCTCATTAACCTTTGCCAGCATCTCTTCTCCAAGGTAAATGATGTAGTATTATTATTTATTATGCATTATTATTGTTATTATTATTATTAACCCTTTCAGGGTCCAAGGCCAAAATCTGAAGTGGTGCCCCAGTGTCCAAGAATTTTCAAAAAAAAATTCTTTTATTTTTTCTTATGAAATGGTAGAGAATCTTTTTGTGAATGTAATAAAACAAAAAGTACGAAATTTGATGGAAAATTTACGAAATTATGCTCTCGTGAATTTTGATGTGTCAGCGATATTTACGAATCGGCGATTTTGCCGACTTTGACTCCCATTTTAGGCCAATTACATTATTCCAGTCGACCAAATTCTCAGCTATTTCACTAGTATTACTTCTATTCTATCGATTGAGCACAAGAAATCGCCAAGTCAACTGTTTCAACTACAAAATAAAGTGACCGGAAATTGGTAATTTGGCCAATTTAACACAAAGTTCAAAATATTCCAATTTCAAAATAAGGTCCAGAATAAACAATGTAGGTATTCCTGGCACTAAACTAACATTTCCTCTGTTCATTAGTTATGTTTTGAGGCTTTACAAATAAATTCCATTTTGATTTTTTATTCACATAATGAATTTTTATTCACACCAAAAAATAGAAGATTTACTGTTATGCAATATTGTAATAATTGTATAAATATCATCACCATATTTGTGAATGTATATTAGACCCACCAGCTGGCGTGTATTAGATGTGTGAGGTCGTTTGTTTACTCTTGAACATCGGCAAAAATTTAACATTTCCATTTAACACCAATCAAAATTATCTCTATTTCTGTAATATGTCTTCCATTCTATCAAATGAGACCAAGAAATCACAAATACAACTATAAAAAACATACGAAAAAACACTGCAAAGTCGCTGTTTTAATCGAAAATCATTGGTCTCAGTTTTTTTTCTCTCATTATACACAGTGTGCTGCAGGATTTGTTTTATGTGGTGCACACATACCACATAGATGTATTCTCTCATATCTAGGCCGAAATTTACCACTCACAGTTTATCAGAGTGAGCTGAGCTCATGACGTAGATCTACGGTTTGGACCCTGAACGTAAAGCCATAGATCTACGGGACGGACCCTGAAAGGGTTAATATCATTATTATTATTGTTTTTCTTATGAAACTACGTAGTGATCTAATGGAGTCTGCCTTACAAACACTCTATTTTCTGTTATAATAAAAGCATGGGAAGGTATGTAGTAAGGAGCAGGAACAATGGCGGCTGTGCTGCCACCTCCACTACCACTACTCAAATATGTAATGACATATTTCATTCATTCTAGTCTATATATCATGTTTCTATGTTATTAATATTGTTTATTATGTCATATTAGATGAATTATGATAGATAAATAAACTGTAGAGGTGATATTAGGGAAATATTCAAGTATTTTGTCATGTCTGGAATTCCACTGGGGCGGTTTAATTCCATTTCAATTCATTTAAATGAGGAAAATTGACTCTACAAACGAGCAAATCCAGATGCGAGCAAGGTAATGGAATGGATTAAACTCGTAAGCAGAGGTTCCAATATATATATGTGTATATGTGTGTATATATATATACAGTGGTCCCTCAATAATCATCCATAATCCGTTCCTGGAAGTGGGACTATTATCGAAATGGACGATTTTCGAATAAATTTTCCCCATAAGAAATAATGTAAATCCAATTAATTCGTTCTAGACACCCAGAAGTATCAACAAGGTGTTGTGTTGTGTTGTTGTTGGGTATATAAGGGCCACTGAGTGTAAGCCGTCCATAATGGTGGTGAGGCGGCGGTGGTTTTTGTAGCCCTATATAACTCCAACAACATTGGAGGAGTTGGTAGAATCAATGAATCACTAAAGAAGGAACCCTCTACCACCATCACTACGACCTTCTATCACTATTACAACTGTTAACACCATCACTACTACCTTCTACCACCATCACTACCACCAAAGAAAGCTTCTAGTGCCAGCCCTTTGGTAAAGAATGTGAGAAATACATAATTTATGAAAAAGTTTGTAGAAAAATACAAAGATGGTAGTGGTAGAGTGGAAGCAGTTGTGATAGTGGTTGATGAACATAAGAACATAAGAAAGGAGGATCACTGCAGCAGGCCTGTTGGCCCATGCTCGGCAGGTCCTTTACAATTCATCCCCCTTACGAAACATTTTCCCAACCCAGTCCTCAATGCTATCCAAGAAATAAGCTCTGATAACTCTATCCACTCATTTGCAAGTCCCAAATGAGTGGATAGAGTTATCAGAGCTTATTTCTTGGGTAGCACTGAGGACTGGGTTGGGAAAATGTTTCGTTAGTGGGATGAATTGTAAAGGACCTGCCGAGCATGGGCCAACAGGCCTGCTGCAGTGATCCTCCTTTCTTATGTTCTTATGTTCATCAACCACTATCACAACTGCTTCCACTCTACCACCACCATCTTTGTATTTTTCTACAAACTTTTTCATAAATTATGTGTTTCTCACATTCTTTACCAAAGGGCTGGCACTAGAAGCTTTATTTGGAGCCATGGTAGCTTATTTAGCACTTGCAAGCACTAAAATCAATGGAATATTATGAAATATTTCGTAGGAGCATGTGAGGGGACCGTCACTCACTGGTAAACTATGGCACACGGGCTGGGAAGGAAAGGCCGAGGCGGCTCAGAGTGTGAGTACACGTCCATGACGAAGGGTTATTAGGACTATTAGCGAGTTACCGGACCATTTGCGAGCCAATATTTTGACAAAAAAGAACAGGACTATTTCCGAAATGGACGACTTTCAGGCCGGACGATTATTGAGGGACCACTGTGTGTGTGTATGTGTATATATATATATATATACATATATATATATATGTACAATATATATATATATATATATATATATATATATTTATTATCACACTGGCCGATTCCCACCAAGGCAGGGTGGCCCGAAAAAGAAAAACTTTCACCATCATTCACTCCATCACTGTCTTGCCAGAAGGGTGCTTTACACTACAGTTTTTAAACTGCAACATTAACACCCGTCCTTCAGAGTGCAGGCACTGTACTTCCCATCTCCAGGACTCAAGTCCGGCCTGCCGGACTTGAGTCCTGGCAGGCTGGACTTGTGTATATATATTTTTTTTTTTTTTTTTTTTTTTCAACAAGTCGGCCGTCTCCCACCGAGGCAGGGTGACCCAAAAAAGAAAGAAAATCCCCAAAAAGAAAATACTTTCATCATCATTCAACACTTTCACCACACTCGCACATTATCACTGTTTTTGCAGAGGTGCTCAGAATACAACAGTCTAGAAGCATAAACATATAAAGATACACAACATATCCCTCCAAACTGCCAATATCCCAAACCCCTCCTTTAAAGTGCAGGCATTGTACTTCCCATTTCCAGGACTCAAGTCCGACTATATGAAAATAACCGGTTTCCCTGAATCCCTTCACTAAATATTACCCTGCTCACACTCCAACAGATCGTCAGGTCCCAAGTACCATTCGTCTCCATTCACTCCTATCTAACACGCTCACGCACGCTTGCTGGAAGTCCAAGCCCCTTACCCACAAAACCTCCTTTACCCCCTCTCTCCAACCCTTTCGAGGACGACCCCTACCCCGCCTTCCTTCCCCTATAGATTTATATGCTTTCCATGTCATTCTACTGTGATCCATTCTCTCTAAATGACCAAACCACCTCAACAACCCCTCTTCTGCCCTCTGACTAATACTTTTATTAACTCCACACCTTCTCCTAATTTCCACACTCCGAATTTTCTGCATAATATTTACACCACACATTGCCCTTAAACAGGACATCTCCGCTGCCTCCAACCGTCTCCTCGCTGCTGCATTTACCACCCAAGCTTCACACCCATATAAGAGTGTTGGTACTACTATACTTTCATACATTCCCTTCTTTGCCTCCATAGATAACGTTTTTTGACTCCACATATACCTCAACGCACCACTCACCTTTTTTCCCTCATCAATTCTATGATTAACCTCATCCTTCATAAATCCATCCGCCGACACGTCAACTCCCAAGTATCTGAAAACATTCACTTCTTCCATACTCCTCCTCCCCAATTTGATATCCAATTTTTCTTTATCTAAATCATTTGACACCCTCATCACCTTACTCTTTTCTATGTTCACTTTCAACTTTCTACCTTTACACACATTCCCAAACTCATCCACTAACCTTTGCAATTTTTCTTTAGAATCTCCCATAAGCACAGTATCATCAGCAAAAAGTAACTGTGTCAATTCCCATTTTGAATTTGATTCCCCATAATTTAATCCCACCCCTCTCCCAAACACCCTAGCATTTACTTCCTTTACAACCCCATCTATAAATATATTAAACAACCATGGTGACATTACACATCCCTGTCTAAGACCTACTTTTACCGGGAAGTAGTCTCCCTCTCTTCTACACACCCTAACCTGAGCCTCACTATCCTCATAAAAACTCTTTACAGCATTTAATAACTTACCACCTATTCCATATACTTGCAACATCTGCCACATTGCTCCTCTATCCACTCTATCATATGCCTTTTCTAAATCCATAAATGCAATAAAAACTTCCCTATCTTTATCTAAATACTGTTCACATATATGCTTCAATGTAAACACCTGATCTACACATCCCCTACCCACTCTAAAACCTCCTTGCTCATCCGCAATCCTACATTCTGTCTTACCTCTAATTCTTTCAATTATAACCCTACCGTACACTTTTCCTGGTATACTCAGTAAGCTTATTCCTCTATAATTTTTACAGTCTCTTTTGTCCCCTTTCCCTTTATATAAAGGGACTATACATGCTCTCTGCCAATCCCTAGGTACCTTCCCCTCTTTCATACATTTATTAAACAAAAGTACCAACCATTCCAACACTATATCCCCCCCTGCTTTTAACATTTCTGTCATGATCCCATCAGTTCCAGCTGCTTTACCCCCTTTCATTTTACGTAATGCCTCACGTACCTCCCCCACACTTACATTCTGCTCTTCTTCACTCCTAAAAGATGGTATACCTCCCTGACCAGTGCATGAAATTACTGCCTCTGTTTCTTCCTTAACATTTAAAAGTTCCTCAAAATATTCTCGCCATCTACCCAATACCTCCATCTCCCCATCTACTAACTCCCCTACTCTGTTTTTAACTGACAAATCCATATTTTCCCTAGGCTTTCTTAACTTGTTTAACTCACTCCAAAATTTTTTCTTATTTTCATTAAAATTTCTTGAC
Organism: Cherax quadricarinatus; assembly: GCF_038502225.1. Lineage (NCBI taxonomy): Eukaryota > Metazoa > Arthropoda > Malacostraca > Decapoda > Parastacidae > Cherax > Cherax quadricarinatus. The sequence goes on along the minus strand of NW_027196088.1, from coordinate 75,939 downwards.
AGTGCCTCTCCCACTCTATCATCTGCTCTCCTTTTGCACTCTCTCACCACTCTCTTTACCTTTCTTTTACTCTCCATATACTCTGCTCTTCTTATAACACTTCTGCTTTGTAAAAACCTCTCATAAGCTACCTTTTTCTCTTTTATCACACCCTTTACTTCATCATTCCACCAATCACTCCTCTTTCCTCCTGCCCCCACCCTCCTATAACCACAAACTTCTGCCCCACATTCTAATACTGCATTTTTAAAACTATTCCAACCCTCTTCAACCCCCCCACTACTCATCTTTGCACTAGCCCACCTTTCTGCCAATAGTCGCTTATATCTCACCCGAACTTCCTCCTCCCTTAGTTTATACACTTTCACTTCCCTCTTACTTGTTGTTGCCACCTTCCTCTTTTCCCATCTACCTCTTACTCTAACTGTAGCTACAACTAAATAATGATCCGATATATCAGTTGCCCCTCTATAAACATGTACATCCTGGAGCCTACCCATCAACCTTTTATCCACCAATACATAATCTAATAAACTACTTTCATTACGTGCTACATCATACCTTGTATATTTATTTATCCTCTTTTTCATAAAATATGTATTACTTATTACCAAATTTCTTTCTACACATATATATATATATATATATATATATATATATATATATATATATATATATATATATATATATATATATATATATATATACAATCTCTTGGAAGCAATCAAAGCAACAGGTACGAGGACACTCACACATATTCCCAAAGCAGCCCGTCCACACGCAGCTGGGAAACTTACAGACCTCCTGAAAAAAGTAAACGATGGTTCCACTATCTTAAATGCTCCACCAACCATCAAGGCATGGCACAACTTGCTACTTTTTGGCAATGTCTGCTTAGCTGTGCCGGAAAGAAGGGGAAAGAGGCTAGCCTCAATGATAATTAAATCCTTAAGAGATTTTCCTAGAGTTGATAACCTCATTCACCTTCCCCGTCAACACAAAAAAGGGAGAGGCAGAACCCCCACTCACTCTACTGACAGTGAAAAAGTCAGAGTCCAGGTGAGCAAGAAAATTGAAGAGGGCAACACAGTGGGGGCAATCAGAATTATTACCAGTGAAGATACAGTTGCTCCCAGGGATGCTGACACGGCTGAAGCACTTAGAGGAAAGCACCCTGCCAGGGAAACCAGTGGCACCAACAGTTCCAACACCTCTGTCTCCACTATGGAACCATTGATTGTGGAAGACTCAGACATTTACAAAGCAATAATGTCGTTCCCATCTGGCTCTGCTGGGGGTTACACTGGAATAAGGCCACAGCATTTAAAGGAAATGGTTAATCCAGTTATTGGGAAAATTGCAGAGACACTGCTTTCAGAGATCACAAGGTTCGTCAACAATTCCTTGGCTGGTCTGATTCCTGATGAAATTAGACCTTTCTTTTTTGGTGCAACACTTTGTGCACTTAAAAAGAAGGATGGAGGAATTTGGCCAATTGTAGTAGGCAACACGTTACGCCGCCTCGTATCCAAAGCTGCTGTCCGAAGTATTCGTGCACAGGCAGCCATGATGCTTCAACCAAACCAGCTTGGCTTTGGGGTCTCTCAAGGAAGTGAAGCAGCGGTTCATGCAACAAGGGCATATATCAACAACCTGCCTGAGGACAATGCAGTGGTAAAATTAGATTTCAAGAATGCGTTCAATCTCCTGAAAAGAGACGTGGTATTAGCAGCAGTACAAGAACATTTCCCTGGTCTCTTCCCTTTTGTTTCAGCTGGTTATAGCAAGGAATCAATGCTTCTCTTTGGAGAGCATGAAATCACATCATCGGAGGGTGTCCAACAAGGAGATCCTCTTGCACCATTTCTCTTCTGTATTGCAGTTAGGGAAATCACAGTCAGACTGACCAGCGAGCTAAACATCTGGTTCCTAGATGATGGCACACTAGCAGGTACAAAGGAGTCCCTCCTACATGACTTTACACAGGTAATGACACGGGGACAGGAAATGGGTCTCATCCTGAATCCATCCAAATGTGAAATCATCTCAGTCAGTCAACAAGTGATAAATGCAGTGAGATCAAAACTACCAGGAGCAGCAGTCATTGCCCCCACAAATAGTGTCTTGCTAGGAGCACCTCTGGGAAGCAATGCCATTGACACAATTCTCAGGAAGAAATTGGAAGAGTTAAGGAGAATGGAACAACGAATAGGCAATCTGGAGACCCACGATGCCTTGTACCTTCTCACAAAGTGCTTGAGTCTGCCCAGGTTGACATATTTCCTAAGATGTGCACCTTCATATGATAACCCTATACTGCACGAATATGACAGTATTCTGAGGCAGATTTTTACGAAAGTACTTAACCTTACTCTAGAAGACGGGCAGTGGAACCAAGCTACACTTCCAGTCAGACTAGGAGGCACTGGTGTCCGCAAGTCATCACAGATTGCGTTACCTGCTTTTCTGTCCTCGTGTATTGCATCCAGAGAGCTTGTAGCAGCGATTCTCCCTGAACATCTTAGGGACAAGATTGGAGCCCAGGACCAAAAATTCATTGACGGAGCAATGATCTGGGATAATCTAACGGGCTCAGAAACCAGACCTGCTCCCCCCAACAACTACAAACAATCGCACTGGGATGGTCCAATAGTGGAAAATATAGCCTCAACGATGCTTCAGAGTGTGTCAGGGAAGGATAGAGCCCGCCTGCTGGCAGTGAGAGCCCCTCATGCTGGGGACTTTCTGTTGGCTGTTCCCAACTCCAGCCTTGGCACACGCCTCGACCCACAGACCATCCGCATCGGTGTTGCCCTTCGACTTGCCGCCCCTATTCTCGCCGAACACAGGTGTATTTGTGGCAGTGAAGCAGCAGACCGATTTGGGTACCATGGTCTTGTGTGCCGTAAATCCGAGGGAAAGATTGCAAGACATGAGGAGGTTAATAACATTATCAAGAGGAGCCTCACAACAGCTGGATGCCCAGCAGTAAGGGAGCCACCCCAACTATGCAGATCTGATGGCAGCCAGAAGCGTCCAGATGGTATCACCCTTCAAGCCTGGACAGATGGGAAGCAGGTGGTGTGGGACTATACATGTGGATCTACCTTGGCTGATACCTATCTCCAATACACCAGGGAGGAAGGAGGGGCAGCTGCCAGCTTTAGGGAGTCCCAAAAGTCTAGAAAATATGGAGAACTTGCCCATCATTATATGTTTGTTCCCATAGGCTCAGAGACCCTTGGCTCATGGGGAAAGAGTGCATCTAATTTCCTTAAGGAGCTGGGAAAAAGACTCATCAGGGTAACTAGGGATCCCAGGGCAGCTAGTTTTCTGTTTCAGCGGCTCAGCGCGGCTGTTCAAAGGGGTAATGCATGCTGCATTTTGGGCACACGCCCCAGCTCTGAGGAGCTGGATGAGATTTTCGCCTTATAATCGGTGATACACACGTAACAACATGTACCGTATATGCCACCTTTATATCAACAATGTATCTCTTAAATCTTCTGTGCCATATTATGTAATAAAATATTCCTATTGGTAAAAAAAAAATAGTTTAAAAGATGGGGTGGTAGGGGAAGTGGAATATTCAAATGGCTTCAGGAAGAAATCCAAATATTCTTCCTTGAAGCCTTTTTATCCACTTCTCCGAGGCTATGGGTCCCACAATTTACACCAGAGGTGGACCCCATCCTATATATATATATATATATATATATATATATATATATATATATATATATATATATATATATATATATATATATATACATATATATATATATATATATACATATATATATATACATATATATATATATATGTATATATATATATATATATATATATATATATATATATATATACACACACATACATATACGTACACCTACCATCCGACTTACAACTGAGTTAGGTTCCGAGAAACCGGTCGTTAGTCGAAATGGACATAAGTCGAACTTTACTACTGAATATCAACATAACATATTTTGTAATGACTTTATTTTATTGTTTTATTTTGGTATTTCATGTTTTACTTTACTTTTTATGTTGTTAGTACTGTATTTTATACTGTAAGGTTTAGGATAAACACTGTGTACAACACAAACACTTGTTTATTTCCCAGAAATTTGGCATAAAAAACACGGTCGTAAGTCAAGTCGTACGTCGAGCAGGTGGTAAGTCGGATGGTAGGTGTGTATGTGTATATATATATATATATATATATATATATATATATATATATATATATATATATATATATATATATATATATATATATATACATAGCTCTGGGGAGAACCTTGAGTTTTCCCTGAGGTACGTTTATTGTCTTCTCTGAAGATGACGGTCCCCAGTCCAGCTATAGAGGTGGTACTTCCCTATATTTTATTTTTGAATGGCCCGATCGCTGAAAAGGTGCTTGCCAACATGCTCAGGGCTGCAACATCAGACAGGGAGACTGCCCATCTCCAGGCTGTGAGCGCACCTCGCTTTGGGGGACTTCCTCCAAATAGTTCCCATAGTTCCTTGCATTGTTAATATCTCAAGTAAGGCTGATGCATGCAGGGGATGAGATGAAAAGCTGTAAACCTTCTCCCTGAAAGCTGGCTGCCTTGGATCAAAGTCTAGTGCAAGCTGGACTCCAAGGTATTGCTCCAGTGTGGGTAGATCGGTAAAGCACTGCATACCTTGTGTTTATATATATATATATATATATATATATATATATATATATATATATATATATATATATATATATTATATATTATATATATATATATATATATATATATATATATATATATATATATATATATATATATATATATATATATATATATATACATGTATAATCACACATTCCAAAAACAACACGAAGTTATAACTACAGGTAGCTGTAATTACATGTACAGTGGACCCTCAGTTAAAGGCGGCATCGGCTAACGGCAAAATCGGTTAGCGGCACGTTTTTGCGGCAAAATGTTGGCTCGGCTAATGCCCAAGAACTCAGTTAAGGGCATTCATCCTGAACGTGTCCGCATGGCCTGAGCCACGGCTGCCTATCCACTCCATGTACAGTGTGCTGTGTGCCATTGTTTACAAGACAGTGAGGACGATTCCACGCATACATGCGATATATTTTGCATTATTCCATTGGTTGTAACTGCTAAATATGCCACCATGGGCCCAAAGAAAGCTTCTAGTGCCAGCCCTGTGGTAAAGAGGGTGAGAAATACTATCGAACTGAAGAAAGAGATCATCACAAAATACGAAAGTGGAGTGTGTGTCTCCGAGTTGGCCAGGTTATATAACAAACCCTATTCAACCATCACTACTATCTTGGCCAACAAAAAGGCAATCAAGGAAGAGCTAATTGTGGGGGAGTTTAGTTTTGTCAAAGTCAAGTTTTTGCCTCCTAACACCACTCCTTTCTTCCAGCCCATGGACCAGCAAGTCATTTCAAATTTCAAAAAACTGTACACCAAAGCAGTGTGTCAAAAGTGCTTTGAAGTGACCTCAGACACTGAATTGACCCTAAGAGACTTCTGGAAAGATCACTTCAGTATCCTCAGTTGCATAAACCTTATAGGTAAGGCTTGGGAGGGAGTGACTTCCAGGACTTTGAACTCTTCTTGGAGAAAATTGTGGCCACAATGTGTACAAGAGAGGGATTTTGAAGGGTTTGGGGCTGACCCTAAGGAGCCTGTGCCAGTTGTGAAAAGTACCATGTCACTGGGGAAGTCCAAGGAGTTGAAAGTTAGTGGTGAGGATGTGGAAGAGTTGGTGAAGGACGACGATGAAGAGCTAACCACTGACGAGTTGCAAGAGCTTGAGGAGCAACAGCAACAGACCACAGTCCAGGAATTTCCTTCAGAGGAGGAGCAAGAGAGATGGAGGAAGTTGCCTTCATCAAAGATTAAGGAGATTTGTACAATGTGGACAAAGGTGCAAGCTTTTATTGATGAACATTACCCTGACACAGCTGTTGCAAGCTGTGCTGGTGACTTTTACAATGACAACATTGTGTCCTATTTTAGGGAAATCTTCAAGAGACGCCAGAAACAGAGCTCTCTAGACAGATTTTTGGTAAGACAAGGGTCCAGTAACTCTCAAGCTGGCCCTAGTGGCATTAAAAAACAAATAGGTAACCCCAGAAAAGGACTTGTTACCTGAAGTCTTTATGGAAGGGGATTACCCTTCCAAACAACTGTAAACTCCTCCATCCTCTGCCCTCCTCCTATCTCATCACTCATCAATACATCTTCAATAAAGGTAAGTGCCATTTCAGTATTGTTTATTCTTCATGTCTCATTGCTTTCTGTGTACGGAAATGTATATTTCATGTAAAAAAATTTTGTTTAATACTTTTGGGTGTCTGGAACGGATTATTTGGATTTCCATTATTTCTAATGGGGAAAATTAAATCGGATAACATCCAAATCGGTTAACCCTTTCAGGGTCCAAGGCCCAAATCTGGAGTCACGCACCAGTGTCCAAGAATTTTCAAAAAAAAAATTTGTTATTTTTTCTTATGAAATCGTAGAGAATCTTTTTGTGAAGGTAATAAAACAAAAAGTACGAAATTTGGTGGAAAATTGACGAAATTATGCTCTCGCGAATTTTGATGTGTCAGCGATATTTACGAATCGGCGATTTTGCCGACTTTGATTCCCATTTTAGGCCAATTACATTATTCCAATCAACCAAATTCATAGCTATTTCACTAGTATTACTTCTATTCTATCGATTGAGCACAAGAAATCGCCAATTCAACTGTCTCAACTACAAAATAAAGTGATCGGAAATTGTTAATTTGGCCAATTTAACACAAAGTTCAAAATATTCCAATTTCAAAATAGGGTCCAGAATGAACAATGTAGGCATTCCTGGCACTAAACTAACATTTCCTCTGTTCATTAGTTATGTTTTGAGGCTTTACAAACAAATTCCATTTTGATTTTTTATTCACATAATGAATTTTTATTCACAACAAAAAATAGAAGATTTACTGTTATGCAATACTGTAATAATTGTATAAATATCATCACCATATTTGTGAATGTATATTAGACCCACCAGCTGACGTGTATTAGATGTGTGAGGTCGCTTGTTTACTCTTGAATATCGGCAAAAATTTAACATTTCCGCTACTTTGAGCTCAGTTTCAAGCCATTTCCAATGCTAAAACCAATCAAAATCATCTCTATTTCTGTAATATGTCTTCCATTCTATCAAATGAGACCAAGAAATCGCAAATACAACTATAAAAAACATACGAGAAAACACTGCAAAGTTGCTGTTTTAATCGAAAAATCATGATTTCATTTTTTTTCTCTCATTATACACAGTGTGCTGCAGGATCTGTTTTATGTGGTGCACACATACCACATAGATGTATTCTCTCATATCTAGGCCCAAATGTACCACTCACAGTTTATCAGAGTGAGCTGAGCTCATGGCGTAGATCTACGGTTTGGACCCTGAACGTAAAGCCGTAGATCTACGGGATGGACCCTGAAAGGGTTAAAGGCAAGCTCTCTGGAATGGATTAATGCTGTTAACTGAGGGTCCACTGTAGTTGTAACTACATGTAGGAATAAATATACCTGAGAACCTAATTCCAAAAAATATCCTAATTTTCCTGACTTAATGCCTCCTGTTTAGTAAGATTTCCATTAACGCTAAAAAATAAAGCAACGTTACTTTCTCGCATCAGTGTCACATTAGTGCCACATTAGACACATCAGTGCCACATTAGACACATCAGTGCCACATTAGACACATCAGTGCCACATTAGACACATCAGTGCCACATTAGTGTCACATTAGTTACATCAGTGGCACAGTCCCACATTAATCACATTAGTGCAACATCTTGTGCCACAGTCACTTCAGTGCCACATCAGTCACATCAGTGCGACATCTTGTGCCACATCAGTCACATCAATATCATATCTGTCACATCAATGCCACATTTTATGCCACAGTGCCACAACAGTCACATCTAAGTCACATAAGTGTCACATTAGTCATACTAGAGTTTTAGTTACATCAGTGTCACAGTGCCACATCTTGTGAAACACAAGTCCCACATTAGTGCCACAATGTACATCTCTGCATTTAATATCTAATATGTAGAAGTTCTGAAGAATACCCTAATTTTGTACAGAGAGCAGCGAGGAGAGAGTGAATGAAGAGTGAGTCTTCCCGCAGCCTCTTGTTACAGTCCCACATACACAAACATTTACTTGATGCTACTAATAACAACATTAATTACAGCGTTTGTCTTAGCTCTCCTATTCTCTTAATTTCAAAACACTTAGAATGGTTATTCGTCAGCTTTTATACACTGTTAACTCTCATAACTTAAGAGGATAACTTAGTGTTACATACTGTTAACTCTCATAACTTAAGAGGATAACTTGGTGTTACACACTATTAACTCTCATAACTTAAGAGGATAACTTAGTGTTACTGTTAACTCTCATAACTTAAAAGGATAACTTATTGTTACACACTGTTAACTCGCATAACATAAGAGGATAACTTAGTGTTACACACTGTTAACTCTCATAACTTAAGAGGATAACTTAGTGTTACTGTTAACTCTCATAACTTAAAAGGATAACTTAGTGTTACACACTGTTAACTCACATAACATAAGAGGATAACTTAGTGTTACACACTGTTAACTCTCATAACTTAAGAGGATAACTTAGTGAAATATTAGAATTTTCTTCTAATTCCATTATTTGATATTGGCATCAAGTGTCAAAATACTGATTTGAAATACAGAACACAGTTGGTATGCGAGTGTTCCTTCTTCACGTTCATACACTAGAGAATAACTTGTTAGGTCACACTATGTACATTACATTCTGGTATAAACCTTGGCAACTTTAAAATTACAGTTTACATAGGCGTAGAGTGAGATGTGAGTGATACTTAGTGATCTCATTATCTATCTGATCTCATTTCAAATATCTCATTCTTAGATCACTATAGGTCACACACACCTCACTCTCTACCTATATATACTGTCATTTTAACCTCTGTATGTTAGAAGTGATCAAGGTCCCAGGATTAATATTGTCCCAAGAATAATATTGTTCACGTTTCTTGCTGAACCAGAGTTAACATTCTGGTGGAGTGCGCTCACTGACGCCTCCATCTCGTCTTGAAAAAAATATTTTAGTTAGCTAGAAAACAGTAGATAATGGCAAGAGTCAAGGTTAAGAAACGTTATATGATGCTAAAAACATAGACATAATAAAAGTCAATGACACTCCACAGCAACAGGTTCACTCTTACTAGCCTAGGCTAGTCCAAGCGACCATTTCAAAAAAGTAAATGGTGCTTAATGACCTATACCTAGACGATATGAAAGTCGGCTAACTTTACGTTCATAAAGTTCTTTGCTTACTTTCAATGGTATTTTAATGAACAATGTTGGTTATCATTGCAAAGTGCATCAATATACATCAGTTGATCAGAACCTGCACTGCAATCCACCTCATACCGGGTACTGAGGAACTTCAAGCTCAGGGAAGAATAATAATGATGCCCAGGAGGCAGCAGTAGTACAAGCTCCTACCTTGCATCCTGCAACACGAGACCAACACAAGCTACATCTGAATGAAATATCTTAAAGTTCCACTCTTCGTCTGACTCTCGACCACAGAAAGAGGTTTGTGCCAGTATCCAACTGAGTACAGAAAGATCTTCCACGTGTAACAACAACATTGAAGCACACTGTACCTAGGTAACGCTTCTCATAATCTGTCACAGGATCCTAAGTCCCGTCCTGAGACAAGCTGACAGTCTGATGTTAACCGCTTGCCAGGCCACCACGCCCTCCGCTCACCTTATACAGTCTCCCGGGTACAATTAGTTAATACCATCCACAGGATGGATATGGGGTGTACAATAAACTAGCCACTACCATCCACAGGATGGATATGGGGTGTACAATAAACTAGCCACTACCATCCACAGGATGGATATGGGGTGTACAATAAACTAGCCACTACCATCCACAGGATGGATATGGAGTGTACAATAAACTAGCAACTACCATCCACAGGATGGATATGGGGTGTACAATAAACTAGCCACTACTATCCACAGAATGGATATGGGGTGTGCAATAAACTAGCCACCACCATCCACATGCTGGATATGGTGGTACACAGTAAACTAGCCACTACCATCCACATCATGGATAAGGTGGTACACAGTAAACTAGCCACTACCATCCACATCATGGATAAGGTGGTACACAGTAAACTAGCCACTACCATCCACATCATGGATAAGGTGGTACACAGTAAACTAGCCACTACCATCCACATCATGGATAAGGTGGTACACAGTAAACTAGCCACTACCATCCACATGATGGATATGGTGGTACACAGTAAACTAGCCACTACCATCCACATCATGGATAAGGTGGTACACAGTAAACTAGCCACTACCATCCACATCATGGATAAGGTGGTACACAGTAAACCAGCCACTACCATCCACATGATGGACATGGTGGTACACAGTAAACTAGCCACTACCATCCACATGATGGATATGGTGGTACACAGTAAACTAGCCACTACCATCCACATGATGGATATGGTGGTACACAGTAAACTAGCCAATACCATCCATAAGATGGATATGGGGGTGCACATTAACCTAGCCACTATCGTCCACAGGATAGATATGGGGTGCACAATAAACTAGTGGCATCGCCGACATGATAATATATTGAAATCTGTGAAGTGCGTGATGATGAGTGGTGGTAAAGCAAGCAAGAGTGCCAGGCACTGCTCGCATGCCACCACCACCACACCTGCCCATAACTATTCTTGGCACCCAGCTTGCCCAGTGCCAATCCTCAACCCGGCCCTTTTACTGCATTCTCACACACACATGTTGTTCCCTACAAGACTTAACTCCTTTGCTGCGTCATACCTGACTAGTCAGTCAGGCTGTTACTGCTAGTGGCTTGTATGCCTGACAGAGGTAGTGATCCAGTTTCCTCTTGAAAACTTCTTTACTGTTCCAATATTATTTCTGATATCCACTGGTAACAGGCTGATTAGTCTTGGACCACGCATGTTGACACAGTGTTCTCTTATTATGCCCACGGTACCCCTGGTTTTCACTGGGTGTATTATACACTCCATCCCATGTCTCTCACTGCAGATCGTTGTCATGGCAGTGAGCAGACTGTCGAAGTATCTTCTATGCATTTATTATTAAGAATACTTCCTCCTGTGAGTTGTGTATTCTGTGTTATGTATCCTGTGTTATGTATCCTGTGTTGTGTATCCTGTGTTGTGCATCTTGTGTTATGTATCCTGTGTTATGTATCCTGTGTTGTGTATCCTGTGTTGTGTATCCTGTGTTGTGCATCTTGTGTTATGTATCCTGTGTTATGTATCCTGTGTTGTGTATCCTGTGTTGTGTATCCTGTGTTGTGTATCCTGTGTTGTGTATCCTGTGTTATGTATCCTGTGTTGTGTATCCTGTGTTGTGCATCTTGTGTTATGTATCCTGTGTTGTGTATCCTGTGTTGTGTATCCTGTGTTGTGTATCCTGTGTTGTGCATCTTGTGTTATGTATCCTGTGTTGTGTATCCTGTGTTGTGTATCCTGTGTTGTGCATCTTGTGTTATGTATCCTGTGTTATGTATCCTGTGTTGTGTATCCTGTGTTGTGCATCTTGTGTTATGTATCCTGTGTTGTGTATCCTGTGTTGTGTATCCTGTGTTGTGTATCCTGTGTTGTGTATCATGTGTTGTGTATCCTGCATTGTGCATCCTGTGTTATGTATCCTGTGTTGTGTATCCTGCATTGTGTATCCTGTGTTGTGTATCCTGTGTTGTGTATCCTGTGTTGTGTATCCTGTGTTGTGTATCCTGTGTTGTGTATCATGTGTTGTGTATCCTGTGTTGTGTATCCTGTGTTGTGTATCCTGTGTTGTGTATCCTGTGTTGTGTATCATGTGTTGTGTATCCTGTGTTGTGTATGTGTTGTGTATCATGTGTTGTGTATCATGTGTTGTGTATCATGTGTTGTGTATCCTGTGTTGTGTATCATGTGTTGTGTATGTGTTGTGTATCATGTGTTGTGTATCATGTGTTGTGTATTCTGTGTTGTGTATCATGTGTTGTGTATCCTGTGTTGTGTATCCTGTGTTGTGTATCCTGTGTTGTGTATCATGTGTTGTGTATCCTGTGTTGTGTATCCTGTGTTGTGTATCATGTGTTGTGTATCATGTGTTGTGTATCATGTGTTGTGTATCCTGTGTTGTGTATCCTGTGTTGTGTATCCTGTGTTGTGTATCCCGTGTTGTGTATCCTGTGTTGTGTATCATGTGTTGTGTATCATGTGTTGTGTATTCTGTGTTGTGTATCCTGTGTTGTGTATCATGTGTTGTGTATCATGTGTTGTGTATCATGTGTTGTGTATCCTGTGTTGTGTATCCTGTGTTGTGTATCCCGTGTTGTGTATCATGTGTTGTGTATTCTGTGTTGTGTATCATGTGTTGTGTATCATGTGTTGTGTATCATGTGTTGTGTATCATGTGTTGTGTATCATGTGTTGTGTATCATGTGTTGTGTATCATGTGTTGTGTATCCTGTGTTGTGTATCATGTGTTGTGTATTCTGTGTTGTGTATCATGTGTTGTGTATCCCGTGTTGTGTATCCTGTGTTGTGTATCCCGTGTTGTGTATCCCGTGTTGTGTATTCTGTGTTGTGTATCCTGTGTTGTGTATCCTGTGTTGTGTATCCCGTGTTGTGTATCCTGTGTTGTGTATCATGTGTTGTGTATGTGTTGTGTATCATGTGTTGTGTATCATGTGTTGTGTATCATGTGTTGTGTATCATGTGTTGTGTATCCCGTGTTGTGTATCCTGTGTTGTGTATCATATGTTGTGAATCATGTGTTGTGTATTCTGTGTTGTGTATCCTGTGTTGTGTATCATGTGTTGTGTATCCTGTGTTGTGTATCCTGTATTGTGACCTGTGTCGTTTTACATACCACCAAGCATAGAATTTACACAATTCTGCTTTCAGCTGGCTAGAATTTGTGGGATCTGGAGTTTCTAACTTGTGCAGTTTCAAGATCTGCATCAGCACTATCTTCAGCAAGCGTACCAGGATCAGCATCAGCACCAGCTATTTCTAGAACTGTTTCAACTCCGTCCCCAGGAGCACCATCCAGACCCAGGAAAACCACCAGCTGAAGCACTGCTTATATTTCTAGATCTCTACCTAATTCTTCAGAAACACCAGGACCACCATCTCAACTGATGCACTGTCTTGCATTTCTAGATCTTCACAGGCACCGTCTTCGAAAGTAGCACCAGGGCCAACAAATGTATTTCTACTACTAGTTCACCTCAATTGGTACCTACATATACCCTCTGTGTCCTTGTAATGTTTGTAACGGCTTGACAAAGCTCCTGAAGAGCGAAACGTTGCCACAGTGCCACATAAACTACATGTGTCCATTTACCTAACACTGTTTTGCATCGCTGGGTTCGCTCTGCTTGCGGTGATTTGTACTTGTGTTTCTTTCCCTTTTCTGTTACTGTGCAGTGGTATTTCTTGCACCCCTGTGCTATATGGCATATGTGTTTCTTTTCTGTTTTTTTTTTGAGTTTCTGATCCCCCATGTTATGCCTCTGTCCTCTTTCGAGTGCCTGTCATATTTCTTCAATTTCCCAACTCATACATAAAACTGGTAATTTCTCCAATAATGATATTTTTTGTGAATGTTTATGTCTTTTACCACGTACGTAATATTCTCGCACCGTCTTGTCTGTCTGTCAATCAGATCCTAAACCACTTCACTGTTTGGTTATCATTGCTGGAGGAGGTAAGTTAGCGCAAACACCGCGACACCGTCCATCACACAGCACTGTTGTGATGAATGGTTTGAAAAACCGACAAGTTGGAGATTGAGACACTTATGCACCATATGGGAATCTTTATTCAGGAAACGTTTCGCCAAACAGTGGCTTCATCAGTCCAATACAAAGTAGAAAGGCGTAAGGAGAGGAGGAGTTTGAGGTAATCAGTCCCTCAGCACTGTACTGCATGCTAAGAACATGTTACAAAATGCGATGTCTATAAAGTATAGACATCTCCAGAGCATACTAGAAGGTCATCTTATTGATCCCCCTCTAACATCTAGCCTGTTTTTGGGTTTCTAACAGTTATTCATTAAAATTAAGAGAAATTTTAATAGCACTTTGGGATTACAACTCGATGAATATAAACCAGGTAAATAAAATTTGAAATCTTTAATTATAAAGTTGTGAAGGTGGTTATAAACAAAATATTTTTAGCATATTATAATCAAGGGGAAGCGCTAAACCCGTAGGATTATACAGCGGCTGTGGGGGGGGGGATGGAAGATATTCAGGCTTAATTCAGAGAACTGGAGCACAGATCCAGTTCGCCAAATCAAGAGCCCCTCACGAGCATCAAGGAACCCAGTTTTTTTTTATCATAATTAAGGACATAAGCTCCTAAACTTCTCTTGGAGTATAACTTGGTATACATTTGCTAACTGTAAGATTCTTAAGTACCGTCTGGTACGTTTCTGTGATGAGATACCATCAATAATACAAGTATATACAAGTGTGTGTGTGAGTGTGTGTATGCGATTAAAGTGTTCGTTATGTCTCAGTAAGACTAGACTCGACTTAGACTTTGTGACAGACAATAACTTTACGACCAATATGACGACATATTACGACAATATGACGAACCATTTGCCAAACAGCAATAATGTACGAAGCAGCAGAGAACAGCACAGCGTCAGGCCCAGAACAAGGAGACAAAACAACGACTATCTGGGGACCATCAGCAGATCCTCTATAAAAGGCATAAAACTTCCTTAATACTGAAACTGTTCAACATTACCAGGACTCCGACTACGGCAGTGCGTAGATGCCTCAACAAATGTAAGTATGAAGTTCAAGTTGGGACCAGATGGGTGTACAGTGTGTCTCCACGACACAACCTCTGTAAAACGTCAAATATCACTAAGTCTAAACAGTGCTCTGTGAACAGAGTTACGCAGAGTTAAAAGGAGTATGTTTCGGCTCTCCACACGAAGTCAGACTCTACCAAAAACAGTAAATCACAGCAGCGAGAGAGAGAGAGGGGGGGAGGGGGCTTCTCAAACGAGAAGCTGGGAGAGAGAGAGAGAGAGAGAGAGAGAGAGAGAGAGAGAGAGAGAGAGAGAGAGAGAGAGAGAGAGAGAGAGAGAGAGAGAGAGAGAGAGAGAGAGAGAGAGAGAGAGAGAGAGAGAGAGAGAGAGAGAGAGGTAAGGGCTGCAACTCTATCAGGTGTGATCACGTGACTAGTGGCAGCTACTCCAGCGACAGTGCCTCGCATAAAACTGCCTAACAAGTGAGCAGGTATTGTATACCATTCTTGTACAACTTGTCAGACACTGCAACATCATGGAATCTTGATTCTGAGGACATTGTATTGATAAAGCCACTGGATGGTGAAATGTTTACAATAAAGATACCCAGATGTTGCACATGTGTCTTAATTTCATCTTGTTGGTATTGTATACCATTCTTGTACAAGTGAGCAGGTAGTTAGCAATCAGAAGACCAAGCACAATGAGAGGTAAGTGTTACATCCTATCGAGATATCTTACCTTTGATATACCTTTGAAGAATTTCGAGAGTATATCTACTCTCTGAGCCCGGCCATGGGCCAGGCTCGTCTAGTGCTCGCCTGGTCAACCAGGCTGTTGCTGCTGGAGGCCCACTGCCCCACATATCCATCACAGCCTGGTTGATCTGGCACCTGGTGAAGATACTTGTCTAGTTTCCTCTTGAAGGCTTCAACACTTGTTCCAGCAGTGTTTCTGATATCTTCTGGTAAGATGTTGAAAAGTCTGGGACCCCAGATGTTGATACAGTGTTCCCTTATTGTCCCCACCGCACCCCTGCTCCTCACTGGGTTTATTTTACACTTCCTCCCATATCTCTCACTCCAGTATGTTGTTATGGCAGTGTGCAGATTTGGGACCAAGCCCTCGAGTACCTTCCAGGTATATATTATCATGTACCTCTCTCTCCTCCGCTCCAATGAGTACATGTTCAAGACTTGCAGGCATTCCCAGTAGTTTAGGTGCTTTACTGGCTCAATGTGAACCGTAAACGATCTCTGTATTTGTTCCAGCTCCGATATTTCTCCTGCCCTGAACGGGGCCGTCAACACTGAGCAATATTCTAAGTGAGGGAGCACTAGCGATTTGAAGAGTGTCACCATCGGCATTGTTTCCCTTGTTTTGAAAGTTCTTAATACCCACCCAGTCATCTTCCTGGCTGTCGTGATCTTTGTCTTGTTATGGTCTTTAAAAGAAAGGTCCGCTGACATAATTATTCCTAGGTCTTTTACGTGTTCCTCACGTTCTATCTGGTGACCCTCTTGAGTTTTGTATATAATGCTTCTTTTGAGTTCTTCAATCTTTCCATATCTAAGCAGCTGGAACTTATCACCATTGAACGTCATGTTGTTTTCCACTGCCCACTGGAAAACCCTATTTATGTCTTCCTGTACTTTTTCAGTGTCCTCTACATGCATAAGCTAATATAATATTTCAGATAATATAAAGCAAGATATTTTAAATTTAGCTATTAATAAAAACATCCTCAATATAAAATTATATGAAAAGGTAATATGTATACAATATACAGTGTGTGCTTTACAGTGGGCACAACAGTGCGCTTAAAATGGAGGTGGGAAACACAGTTACTACGTTATACTATAATTGTGGCTGCATCATTGTTTATATAAGAGAAAGAACCCGGTTCATTCATTGGTATATTTGTGATGAGTGTGAGCAGGTGGGTCAGATGGAAACCACCTGCAGGGACAGGTGGGTCAGGTGGGAGCCACCTGCAGGGACAGGTGGGTTAGGTGGAAACCACCTGCAGGGACAGGTGGGTCAGGTGGAAGCCACCTGCAGGGGCAGGTGGGTAGAAAGCCGGTTTAGTGGATGATGCGTTGCCCCAGTCTAGCCCAGGCCAGCAGCCATCACTCTCACATATACAACATTGGTAATATTAGTTTTAGCCTTGGTTACTGCACCAGTCAGAAAGTAATGCCTTACATTATCATTGCTGCATAGGCTTATAATGCTACCAACATGATTTACAGTCTGCTTATATTATTATTAGTGGTAGTGTTTATCTTCCCCTCCACATACTCACACTTGCCTCTCGTAGACTAGCTTCATCAACCTCCGTGTCTTCGTCTGGTGGATTATTACTCTTACTCATCGTTCACAATATTAAAAAGTATTTTCTAACCTCCCTGTGACCAGTGTGTGTCTTGAACTGCCATTTAGTTTCCTGGCTCAGTAGTCTTTAACTAATCCTTTTAAGTATTTTGTATATCATGATTATATTTCTCATGGACCTCGCTAGCAACGTTGTTAGAGTTCCTTAAGACTCGTCTCATAGCCAATTCCCTAACTTCCGGCACCAGTCTCGTTATGAACTTCTCAATTTTCTCAGTGTACTAGACGAGGTGCTGGTTCTGTGCTGTTTCTGTGTATATTTTTCTAATTAATCACCGTTAAGATTCATGAAAGCAATCCCTAGGGTTACTAGGTTTGCATATTCTGCTGGAATTATTTTCTTAATATATGTGTGATGCAGGTGGTATGCTTGTTACTCCCAGGTCTTTCTCATTATGCAGTGTGTTTCCCGCAGTGTTTCGTCTCCCATGCTTTGTTCAGCATCCAGTCTTCTCAGACACACTCCGTTTCCCAGTATGTTGCACTTGTCTGTATTGATTACAAGCAACCTCCCTCAGAGCACACGGAATGTGCTCTCCGGAACGGAGGAGAGATGTCAGATAATATTTACATGGAGAATACTTGAGGGTCAGTTTCTCAATCTTCACACTACCATAACTTTATGTGGTGAAACATATGGAAGATTAAGAGTAAGACGTGCAGTAGTTGGTTATCTTTATTGTTCATTGAAACGTTTCGCTTGTACAGTAGAGTTCTTCAGTCAGATACAGAGGCAGCAGACGTAGTAGCGAAGTTAAGATGTAATCATTAACCTTGGAGAAATTTTTTTGGGGCGGTCAGTCCCTGAGCTTAGAGAAGTGTTGAGCTCTATACTCTGGAACAATGTTGCACTTGTGTCTTACTTTTAAACTTGTCAGTATTACGTACCATTTTCAAAATAGAGGAGGTGACTGTAGAATAAACCCAGTGAAGAAAAACGGCACTATAGGCACGACTATTGAATTGTTAACATGCGCGGCCCAAGACTCTTCAACAAGTGTCACCATAGTAATAGCACGCGAGGTGCTTGCTAAAGGAATAAACGGAAAAATGGACAGATGGTCACCTGGAATACCTGAAGAGGGTTTCGGGG